>NW_026043913.1:0-266170 GCF_937001465.1 Orcinus orca | reverse complement strand
GCCAAATATGTAATAGACAAGAGCTACTCCTTGCTCAACGAAATGGATTCAACACCCCATATTAAACGCCTAAGAATGTACCTGACTAGTAAGTATCTTAAAAGCTATGGATTGCTATGTCTCCGAAAGAGAATCAACGTGTGTACAGGGGCATAAACGCAGCAGTGATAGGATTGGAGAGGTTCGGTGAGCAAATGAAGACCCTTTGAAGTCATATTGCATGGTACCCATTCCACGGGTCTCAACTCTCCAGGTTTAAGGGATTCTTCCTTCAGCTAAATCATGCATGTGGAACCCAGAGTATGATCAACCGTGTGATCGGGAGACGTGTTCCAATATGTCTCAGTTCTCGTCCCCTGGTACTCGGGTGCAACATTCCAGACACTTTACTAACACTCTCCCGACTTGGAGAGTCAGTGCCTTTAACCTCCTGTTTGACCCAGTTTTCAAATTCCACGGAAGATGTACAGGAATAGGGAGAACCAATGAGAGACTAGCTGGAGGTGTCTGGACGGGCAAATTTAACTCTCATTTCCCACCAGGAAGAGGAGTTATCCAAAGGCTCAGCGTGCCATGCAGGAACCAGATTAGGGCCTGAAGCAATCCAGTGGTGCTGCGGCCAGCTCACAAGAATGCGAGTTGAAGAAAGGAGCTCAGGGGCACTGTAATTCACAAACCTGCAGAGTTATAAATGACAGCTATCGTCCGAAAATATACTGAAGTAAGCCTAACAAGAGGACTTGAAAGCGGGGCAGAATTGCAGGAAACCGATTTCAGGAGGTAGACTGGAATTGCATTTAAAGCATAGGAAAAGAGGCAGAACGTCGACAATGATACACTTCGCCAAAAAGGGCGTATGCGTTTTTTCCTGAATATATTCAGGAAAAAACGCATACGCCCTTTTTGCCCAACCAAGCAAGCTTGCAAAGGAAACCTACACTACAATGAAGTCTCACTTCCCCCCGGTCAAAAGGGCCATCTGAAAAAAGTGTAAAATCCAGAAAGGCAGGACAGACCATGGAGAACTGGGAGCCTTGTTATGCTGATTGGCGGGATGTAAATTGCCAACAGCCACTCGGGAGAAGTGTATGGTGTTTCCTGAAACATCTAAAAAACAAAGCAAAGGAGCCTAGGGCACTTCCACTTATGGTCCTATAGCTCAGGGAAATTAAAATCAAAAAGACACAGCCACCCCAATGTTTGGGACGGCTCTGTTTACAAGAACCTCGTTTACGGTACAAGTACAATATCGCAGAAAGCGAAAAATGGATAAAGAAGTTGTGGTACTTATGTATAAAGCAATATCACTCAGCAATGAAATCTATGTCATCTGGCCCATAGCAGCATAATGAGTGGATTCAGGTATGATGATTCTAACTGAAATAAGTCACACAGAAAAAGAAGCATCATAAGATATCACTAATACACGGTATGTAAACTTGGCTACACAGGAACTGAATTACAAAACAGAACAGGGTCTCAAATTTAGAAAACCAACTTATGCTTGCTTAAGGGGAAAGGTGAGTTGGGGTGCTGCATAAAACCAGAGATTGAAATGAGCACAGATAAAGTTCCTTAAGCCAAATATGGAATAGACAAGAGCTACTCCTTGCTCAACGAAATGGACTAAAAACCCCATATTAAACGCCTAATAATGTACTTGACTAGTAAGTATCTTAAAACCTAAGGATTGCGATGTCTCTGAAAGACAATCAAGCGTGAATACAGGGGCATAAATGCAGCAGTGATAGGATTGGAGAGGTTCGGTGAGCAAATGAAGACCCTATGAAGTCATATTGCATGGTACCCATTCCACGGGTCTCAACTCTCCAGGTTTAAGGGATTCTTCCTTCAGCTAAAACATGCATGTGGAACCCACAGTATGATCAACCATGTGATCAGGAGTCATGTTCAAATATGTCTCAGTTCTCGTCACCTGGTACTCGGGTGCAACATTCTAGACGCTTTACTAACACTCTCCCGACTTGGAGAGTCAGTGCCTTTAACCTCCTGTTTGGCCCAGTTTGCAATTTCTGCGGAAGATGAACTGGAATAGGGAGAAACAATGAGAGACTAGCTGGAGGTGTCTGGACGGGCAAATTTAACTCTCATTTCCCAACAGGAAGAGGAATTAACCAAAGGTTCAGCGTGCCATGCCGGAACCAGATTAGGACCTGAAGGAATCCTGCGGTGTTGCGGCCAGCTCACAAGAAACCGAGTTGAAGAAAGGAGCTCAGGGGCTCTGTAACTCACAAACCTGCAGAGTTATAAATGACAGCTATCGTCCAAAAATATACTGAAGTAAGGCTGCCAAGAGGACTTGAAAGCGGGGCAGAATTGCAGGAAACCGATTTCAGGAGATAGACTGGAATTGCATTTAAAGCATAGGAAAAGAGGCAGAACGTCGAAAATGATGCACTTGGCCAAAAAGGACGTATGCGTTTTTTCCTGAATATATTCAGGAAAAAAAGCATACGCCCTTTTTAGCCAACCAAGCAAGCTTGCAAAGGAAATCTGCACTACAATGAAGTCTCAATTCCCCCCGGTCAAAAGGGCCACCTGAAAAAAGTGTAAAATCCAGAAAGGCAGGACAGGCCATGGAGAATTGGGAGCCTTGTTATGCTGATGGGCGGGATGTAAATTGCCAACAGCCACTCAGGAGAAGGGTATGGTGTTTCCTGAAACATCTAAAAAACAAAGCAACAGAGCCTAGGGCACTTCCACTTATGGTCCTATAGCTTAGGGAAATTATAGTCAAAAAGACACAGCCACCCCAAAGTTTGGGACGGCTCTGTTTACAAGAACCTCGTTTACGGTACAAGTTCAATATCGCAGAAAGTGAAAAATGGATAAAGAAGTTGTGGTACTTACGTACAATGCAATATCACTCAGCAATGAAATCTATGTCATCAGGCCTAGAGCAGCATAATGAGTGGATTCAGGTATGATGATTCTATCTGAAATAAGTCACACAGAAAAAGAAACATCATAAGATATCACTACTACACGGAATGTAAACTTGGCTACACAGGAACTGGATTACAAAACAGAACAGGTTCTCAAAGGTAGAAAACAAACTTATGCTTGCTTAAGGGGAAAGGTGAGTTGGGGTGCTGCATAAAACCAGAGATTGAAATGAGCACAGATAAAGTTCCTTAAGCCAAATATGTAATAGACAAGAGCTACTCCTTGCTCAACGAAATGGACTCAAAACCCCATATTAAACGCCTAATAATGTACCTGACTTGTAAGTATCTTAAAACCTATGGATTGCTATGTCTCCGAAAGAGAATCAAGCGTGAGTACAGGGGCATAAACGCAGCAGTGATAGGATTGGAGAGGTTCGGTGAGCAAATGAAGACCCTTTGAAGTCATAGTGCATGGTACCCATTCCACGGGTCTCAACTCTCCAGGTTTAAGGGATTCTTCCTTCAGCTAAAACACGCATGTGGAACCCAGAGTATGATCAACCGTGTGATCGGGAGACGTGTTCAAATATGTCTCAGTGTTCGTCCCCTGGTACTCGGGTGCAACATTCCAGACGCTTTACTAACACTCTCCCGACTTGGAGAGTCAGTGCCTTTAACCTCCTGTTTGGCCCAGTTTGCAATTTCTGCGGAAGATGAACAGGAATAGGGAGAACCAATGAGAGACTAGCTGGAGGTGTCTGGACGGGCAAATTTAACTCTCATTTCCCACCCAGAAGAGGAATTAACCAAAGGCTCAGCATGCCGTGCCGGAACCAGATTAGGGCCTGAAGCAATCCTGCGGTGTTGCGGCCAGCTCACAAGAAAGCGAGTTGAAGAAAGGAGCTCAGGGGCACTGTAATTCACAAACCTGCAGAGTTATAAATGACAGCTATCGTCCAAAAATATACTGAAGTAAGGCTGCCAAGAGGACTTGAAAGCGGGGCAGAATTGCAAGAAACCGATATCGGGAGGTAGACTGGAATTGCATTTAAAGCATAGGAAATGAGGCAGAACGTCCTCAATGATGCACTTGGCCAAAAAGGGCGTATGCATTTTATCCTGAATATATTCAGGAAAAAACGCATACGCACTTTTTGGCCAACCAAGCAAGCTTGCAAAGGAAATCTGCACTACAATGAAGTCTCACGTCCCCCCGGTCAAAAGGACCATCTGAAAAAAGTATAAAATCCAGAAAGGCAAGACAGGCCATGGAGAACTGGGAGCCTTGTTATGCTGATGGGCGGGATGTAAATTGCCAACAGCCACTCGGGAGAAGTGTATGGTGTTTCCTGAAACATCTAAAAAACAAAGCAACAGAGCCTAGGGCACTTCCACTTATGGTCCTATAGCTCAGGGAAATTAAAATCAAAAAGACACAGCCACCCCAAAGTTTGGGACGGCTCTGTTTACAAGAACCTCGTTTACGGTACAAGTACAATATCGCAGAAAGCGAAAAATGGATAAAGAAGTTGTGGTACTTACGTACAATGTAATATCACTCAGCAATGAAATCTATGTCATCAGGCCCATAGCAGCATAATGAGTGGATTCAGCTATGATGATTCTAACTGAAATAAGTCACACAGAAAAAGAAACATCATAAGATATCACTAATACACGGTATGTGAACTTGGCTACACAGGAACTGAATTACAAAACAGAACAGGGTCTCAAATTTAGAAAACCAACTTATGCTTGCTTAAGGGGAAAGGTGAGTTGGGGTGCTGCATAAAACCAGAGATTGAAATGAGCACAGATAAAGTTCCTTAAGCCAAATATGTAATAGACAAGAGCTACTCCTTGCTCAATGAAATGGACTCAACACCCCATATTAAACGCCTAAGAATGTATCTGACTAGAAAGTATCTAAAACCTATGGATTGCTATGTCTCCAAAAGAGAATCAAGCGTGTGTACAGGGGCATAAACGCAGCAGTGATAGGATTGGAGAGGTTTGGTGAGCAAATGAAGACCCTTTGAAGTCATATTGCATGGTACACATTCCACGAGTCTCAACTCTCCAGTTTTAAGGGATTCTTCCTTCAGCTAAAACATGCATGTGGAACCCAGAGTATGATCAACCGTGTGATCAGGAGACATGTTCGAATATGTCTCAGTTTTCGACCCCTGGTACTCGGTTGTAACATTCCAGACGCTTTACTAACATTCTCCCGACTTGGAGAGTCAGTGCCTTTAACCTCCTGTTTGGCCCAGTTTGCAATTTCTGCGGAAGATGAACAGGAATAGGGAGAACCAATGAGAGACTAGCTGGAGGTGTCTGGACGGGCAAATTTAACTCTCATTTCCCACCAGGAAGAGGAATTAACCAAAGGCGCAGTGTGCCGTGCCGGAACCAGATTAGGGCCTGAAGCAATCCTGCGTGTTGCGGCCAGCTCACAAGAAAGCGAGTTGAAGAATGGAGCTCAGGGGCACTGTAATTCACAAACCTGCAGAGTTATAAATGACAGCTATCGTCCAAAAATATACTGAAGTAAGGCTGCCAAGAGGACTTGAAAGTGGGGCAGAATTGCAGGAAACCGATTTCATGTGGTAGACTGGAATTGCATTTAAAGCATAGGAAAAGAGGCAGAACGTCAACAATGATGCACTTCGCCAAAAAGGGCGTATGCGTTTTTTCCTGAATATATTCAGGAAAAAATGCAAATGCCCTTTTTGGCCAACCAAGCAAGCTTGCAAAGGAAATCTGCACTACAATGAAGTCTCACTTCCCACCGGTCAAAAGGGCCATCTGAAAAAAGTGTAAGATCCAGAAAGGCAGGACAGGCCATGGAAAACTGGGAGCCTTGTTATGCTGATGGGTGGGATGTAAATTGCCAACAGCCACTCAGGAGAAGTGTATGGTGTTTCCTGATACATCTAAAAAACAAAGCAACAAAGCCTAAGGCACTTCCACTTATGGTCCTATAGCTTAGGGAAATTAAAATAAAAAAGACACAGCCACCCCAAAGTTTGGGACTGCTCTGTTTACAAGAACCTCGTTTACAGTACAAGTTCAATATCGCAGAAAGCGAAAAATGGATAAAGAAGTTGTGGTACTTACGTACAATGCAATATCACTCAGCAATGAAATCTATGTCATCAGGCCCGTAGCAGCATAATGAGTGGATTCAGGTATGATGATTCTAACTGAAATAAGTCACACAGAAAAAGAAACATCATAATATATCACTAATACACGGAATGTAAACTTGGCTACACAGGAACTGAATTACAAAACAGAACAGGGTCTTAAATTTAGAAAACCAACTTATGCTTGCTTAAGGGGAAAGGTGAGTAGGGGTGCTGCATAAAAGCAGAGATTGAAATGAGTACAGATAAAGTTCCTTAAGCCAAATATGTAATAGACAAGAGCTACTCCTTGCTCAACGAAATGGATTCAACACCCCATATTAAACGCCTAAGAATGTACCTGACTAGTAAGTATCTTAAAAGCTATGGATTGCTATGTCTCCGAAAGAGAATCAACGTGTGTACAGGGGCATAAACGCAGCAGTGATAGGATTGGAGAGGTTCGGTGAGCAAATGAAGACCCTTTGAAGTCATATTGCATGGTACCCATTCCACGGGTCTCAACTCTCCAGGTTTAAGGGATTCTTCCTTCAGCTAAATCATGCATGTGGAACCCAGAGTATGATCAACCGTGTGATCGGGAGACGTGTTCCAATATGTGTCAGTTCTCGTCCCCTGGTACTCGGGTGCAACATTCCAGACACTTTACTAACACTCTCCCGACTTGGAGAGTCAGTGCCTTTAACCTCCTGTTTGACCCAGTTTTCAAATTCCACGGAAGATGTACAGGAATAGGGAGAACCAATGAGAGACTAGCTGGAGGTGTCTGGACGGGCAAATTTAACTCTCATTTCCCACCAGGAAGAGGAGTTATCCAAAGGCTCAGCGTGCCATGCAGGAACCAGATTAGGGCCTGAAGCAATCCAGTGGTGCTGCGGCCAGCTCACAAGAAAGAGAGTTGAAGAAAGGAGCTCAGGGGCACTGTAATTCACAAACCTGCAGAGTTATAAATGACAGCTATCGTCCGAAAATATACTGAAGTAAGCCTAACAAGAGGACTTGAAAGCGGGGCAGAATTGCAGGAAACCGATTTCAGGAGGTAGACTGGAATTGCATTTAAAGCATAGGAAAAGAGGCAGAACGTCGACAATGATACACTTCGCCAAAAAGGGCGTATGCGTTTTTTCCTGAATATATTCAGGAAAAAACGCATACGCCCTTTTTGCCCAACCAAGCAAGCTTGCAAAGGAAACCTACACTACAAAGAAGTCTCACTTCCCCCCGGTCAAAAGGGCCATCTGAAAAAAGTGTAAAATCCAGAAAGGCAGGACAGACCATGGAGAACTGGGAGCCTTGTTATGCTGATTGGCGGGATGTAAATTGCCAACAGCCACTCGGGAGAAGTGTATGGTGTTTCCTGAAACATCTAAAAAACAAAGCAAAGGAGCCTAGGGCACTTCCACTTATGGTCCTATAGCTCAGGGAAATTAAAATCAAAAAGACACAGCCACCCCAATGTTTGGGACGGCTCTGTTTACAAGAACCTCGTTTACGGTACAAGTACAATATCGCAGAAAGCGAAAAATGGATAAAGAAGTTGTGGTACTTATGTATAAAGCAATATCACTCAGCAATGAAATCTATGTCATCAGGCCCATAGCAGCATAATGAGTGGATTCAGGTATGATGATTCTAACTGAAATAAGTCACACAGAAAAAGAAGCATCATAAGATATCACTAATACACGGTATGTAAACTTGGCTACACAGGAACTGAATTACAAAACAGAACAGGGTCTCAAATTTAGAAAACCAACTTATGCTTGCTTAAGGGGAAAGGTGAGTTGGGATGCTGCATAAAACCAGAGATTGAAATGAGCACAGATAAAGTTCCTTAAGCCAAATATGGAATAGACAAGAGCTACTCCTTGCTCAACGAAATGGACTAAAAACCCCATATTAAACGCCTAATAATGTACTTGACTAGTAAGTATCTTAAAACCTAAGGATTGCGATGTCTCTGAAAGACAATCAAGCGTGAATACAGGGGCATAAATGCAGCAGTGATAGGATTGGAGAGGTTCGGTGAGCAAATGAAGACCCTATGAAGTCATATTGCATGGTACCCATTCCACGGGTCTCAACTCTCCAGGTTTAAGGGATTCTTCCTTCAGCTAAAACATGCATGTGGAACCCACAGTATGATCAACCATGTGATCAGGAGTCATGTTCAAATATGTCTCAGTTCTCGTCACCTGGTACTCGGGTGCAACATTCTAGACGCTTTACTAACACTCTCCCGACTTGGAGAGTCAGTGCCTTTAACCTCCTGTTTGGCCCAGTTTGCAATTTCTGCGGAAGATGAACTGGAATAGGGAGAACCAATGAGAGACTAGCTGGAGGTGTCTGGACGGGCAAATTTAACTCTCATTTCCCAACAGGAAGAGGAATTAACCAAAGGTTCAGCGTGCCATGCCGGAACCAGATTAGGACCTGAAGGAATCCTGCGGTGTTGCGGCCAGCTCACAAGAAAGCGAGTTGAAGAAAGGAGCTCAGGGGCTCTGTAACTCACAAACCTGCAGAGTTATAAATGACAGCTATCGTCCAAAAATATACTGAAGTAAGCCTGCCAAGAGGACTTGAAAGCGGGGCAGAATTGCAGGAAACCGATTTCAGGAGATAGACTGGAATTGCATTTAAAGCATAGGAAAAGAGGCAGAACGTCGAAAATGATGCACTTGGCCAAAAAGGACGTATGCGTTTTTTCCTGAATATATTCAGGAAAAAAAGCATACGCCCTTTTTAGCCAACCAAGCAAGCTTGCAAAGGAAATCTGCACTACAATGAAGTCTCAATTCCCCCCGGTCAAAAGGGCCACCTGAAAAAAGTGTAAAATCCAGAAAGGCAGGACAGGCCATGGAGAATTGGGAGCCTTGTTATGCTGATGGGCGGGATGTAAATTGCCAACAGCCACTCAGGAGAAGGGTATGGTGTTTCCTGAAACATCTAAAAAACAAAGCAACAGAGCCTAGGGCACTTCCACTTATGGTCCTATAGCTTAGGGAAATTATAGTCAAAAAGACACAGCCACCCCAAAGTTTGGGACGGCTCTGTTTACAAGAACCTCGTTTACGGTACAAGTTCAATATCGCAGAAAGTGAAAAATGGATAAAGAAGTTGTGGTACTTACGTACAATGCAATATCACTCAGCAATGAAATCTATGTCATCAGGCCTAGAGCAGCATAATGAGTGGATTCAGGTATGATGATTCTATCTGAAATAAGTCACACAGAAAAAGAAACATCATAAGATATCACTACTACACGGAATGTAAACTTGGCTACACAGGAACTGGATTACAAAACAGAACAGGTTCTCAAAGGTAGAAAACCAACTTATGCTTGCTTAAGGGGAAAGGTGAGTTGGGGTGCTGCATAAAACCAGAGATTGAAATGAGCACAGATAAAGTTCCTTAAGCCAAATATGTAATAGACAAGAGCTACTCCTTGCTCAACGAAATGGACTCAAAACCCCATATTAAACGCCTAATAATGTACCTGACTAGTAAGTATCTTAAAACCTAAGGATTGCTATGTCTCCGAAAGAGAATCAAGCGTGAGTACAGGGGCATAAACGCAGCAGTGATAGGATTGGAGAGGTTCGGTGAGCAAATGAAGACCCTTTGAAATCATATTGCATGGTACCCATTCCACGGGTCTCAACTCTCCAGGTTTAAGGGATTCTTCCTTCAGCTAAAACATGCATGTGGAACCCAGAGTATGATCAACCGTGTGATCGGGAGTTATGTTCAAATATGTCTCAGTTCTCGTCCCCTGGTACTCGGGTGCAACATTCTAGGTGCTTTACTAACACTCTCCCGACTTGGAGAGTCAGTGCCTTTAACCTCCTGTTTGACCCAGTTTGCAAATTCCACGGAAGATGTACAGGAATAGGGAGAACCAATGAGTGACTAGCTAGAGGTGTCTGGACGGGCAAATTTAACTCTCATTTCCCACCAGGAAGAGGAATAATCCAAAGGCTCAGCGTGCCATGCAGGAACCAGATTAGGGCCTGAAGCAATCCAGTGGTGCTGCGGCCAGCTCACAAGAAAGAGAGTTGAAGAAAGGAGCTCAGGGGCACTGTAATTCACAAACCTGCAGAGTTATAAATGACAGCTATCGTCCGAAAATATACTGAAGTAAGCCTAACAAGAGGACTTGAAAGCGGGGCAGAATTGCAGGAAACCGATTTCAGGAGGTAGACTGGAATTGCATTTAAAGCATAGGAAAAGAGGCAGAACGTCCACAATGATGCACTTGGCCAAAAAGGGTGTATGTGTTTTTTCCTGAATATATTCAGGAAAAAATGCATACACCCTTTTTGGCCAACCAAGCAAGCTTGCAAAGTAAATCTGCACTACAATGAAGTCTCACTTTCCCCCGGTCAAAAGGGCCATCTGAAAAAAGTGTAAGATCCAGAAAGGCAGGACAGGCCATGGAGAACTGGGAGCCTTGTTATGCTGATGGGTGGGATGTAAACTGCCAACAGCCACTCAGGAGAAGTGTATGGTGTTTCCTGAAACATCTAGAAAACAAAGCAACAAAGCCTAGGGCACTTCCACTTATGGTCCAATAGCTTAGGGAAATTAAAATCAAAAAGACACAGCCACCCAAAAGTTTGGGACGGCTCTGTTTACAAGAACCTCTTTTATGGGACAAGTTCAATATCGCAGAAAGCGAAAAATGGATAAAGAAGTTGTGGTACTTACGTACAATGCAATATCACTCAGCAATGAAATCTATGTCATCAGGCCCTTAGCAGCATAATGAGTGGATTCAGGTATGATGATTCTAACTGAAATAAGTCACACAGAAAAAGAAACATCATAATATATCACTAATACACGGAATGTAAACTTGGCTACACAGAAACTGAATTACAAAACAGAACGGGGTCTCAAATTTAGAAAACCAACTTATGCTTGCTTAAGGGGAAAGGTGAGTAGGGGTGCTGCATAAAAGCAGAGATTGAAATGAGTACAGATAAAGTTCCTTAAGCCAAATATGTAATAGACAAGAGGTACTCCTTGCTCAACGAAATGGACTCAACACCCCATATTAAACGCCTAAGAATGTACCTGACTAGTAAGTATCTGAAAACCTATGGATTGCTTGTCTCCGAAAGAGAATCAAGTGTGTGCACAGGGGCATAAAAGCAGCAGTGATAGGATTGGAGAGGTTCGGTGAGCAAATGAAGACCCTTTGAAGTCATATTGCATGGTACCCATTCCACAAGTCTGAACTCTCCAGGTTTAAGGGATTCTTTCTTCAGCTAAAACATGCATGTGGAGCCCAGAGTATGATCAACTGTGTGATCGGGAGACGTGTTCCAATATGTCTCAGTTCTCGTCCCCTGGTACTCGAATGCAACATTCCAGACGCTTTACTAACACTCTGCCGACTTGGGGAGTCAGTGCCTTTAACCTCCTGTTTGGCCCAGTTTGCAATTTCTGCGGAAGATGAACAGGGATATGGAGGACCAATGAGAGACTAGCTGGAGGTGTGTGGACGGGCAAATTTAACTCTCATTTCCCACCAGGAAGAGGAATTAACCAAAGGCTCAGCGTGCCATGCCAGAACAAGATTAGGGCCTGACGCAATCCTGCGGTGTTGCGGCCAGCTCACAAGAAAGCGAGTTGAAGAAAGGAGCTCAGGGGCACTGTAATTCACAAACCTGCAGAGTTATAAATGACAGCTCTCGTCCAAAAATATACTGAAGTAAGGCTGCCAAGAGGACTTGAAAGCGGGGCAGAATTGCAGGAAACCGATTTCAGGACGTAGACTGGAATTGCATTTAAAGCATAGGAAAAGAGGCAGGACGTCGACAGTGATGCACTTGGCCAAAAAGGGCGTATGCGTTTTTTCCTGAATATATTCAGGAAAAAACGCATATGCACTTTTTGGCCAACCAAGCAAGCTTGCAAAGGAAATCTGCACTACAATGAAGTCTCACTTCCCCCCGGTCAGAAGGGCCATCTGAAAAAAGTGTAAAATCCAGAAAGGCAGGACAGGCCATGGAGAACTGGCAGCCTTGTTATGCTGATGGGCGGGATGTAAATTGCCAACAGCCACTGCGGAGAAGTGTATGGTGTTTCCTGAAACATCTAAAAAACAAAGCAACAGAGCCTAGGGCACTTCCACTTATGGTCCTATAGCTTGGGTAAATTAAAAACTAAAAGACACAGCCACCCCAAAGTCTGGGACGGCTCTCTTTACAAGAACCTCGTTTACAGTACAAGTTCAATTTCGCAGAAAGCAAAAAATGGATAAAGAAGTTGTGGTACTTACATACAATGCAATATCACTCAGCAATGAAATCTATGTCATCAGGCCCGTAGCAGCATAATGAGTGGATTCAGGTATGATGATTCTAACTGAAATAAGTCACACAGAAAAAGAAACGTCATAAGATATCACTAATACACGGAACGTAAACTTGGCTACACAGGAACTGGATTACAAAGCAGAACAGGGTCTCAAATTTAGAAAACCAACTTATGCTTGCTTAAGGGGAAAGGTGAGTTGGGGTGCTGCATAAAACCAGAGATTGAAATGAGCACAGATAAAGTTCCTTAAGCCAAATATGTAATAGACAAGATCTACTCCTTGCTCAACGAAATGGACTCAACAACCCATATTGAACGCCTAAGAATGTACCTGACTAGTAAGTATCTTAAAACCTATGGATTGCTATGTCTCCGAAAGAGAATCAATCGTGTATACAGGGGCATAAACGCAGCAGTGATAGGATTGGAGAGGTTCAGTGAGCAAATGAAGACCCTGTGAAATCATATTGCATGGTACTCATTCCACGGGTCTCAACTCTCCAGGTTTAAGGGATTCTTCCTTCAGCTAAAACACGCATGTGGAACCCAGAGTATGATCAACCGTGTGATCGGGAGACGTGTTCAAATATGTCTCAGTGTTCGTCCCCTGGTACTCGGGTGCAACATTCCAGACGCTTTACTAACACTCTCCCGACTTGGAGAGTCAGTGACTTTAACCTCCTGTTTGGCCCAGTTTGCAATTTCTGCGGAAGATGAACAGGAATAGGTAGAACCAATGAGAGACTAGATGGAGGTGTCTGGACGGGCAAATTTAACTCTCATTTCCCACCAGGAAGAGGAATTAACCAAAGGCTCAGCGTGCCGTGCCGGAACCAGATTAGGGCCTGAAGCAATCCTGCGGTGTTGCGGCCAGCTCACAAGAAAGCGAGTTGAAGAAAGGAGCTCAGGGGCACTGTAATTCACAAACCTGCAGAGTTATAAATGAAAACTAACGTCCAAAACTATGTTGAGGTAAGGCAAAGAAGAGGATCTGAATGCAAGACAGAATTGCAAGAAACAGATTTCAAGAGATAGATTGGACTCGTCTTTAAAGCACATGAAAAGCGGCAGAATTTCGACAATGATGCAGTTGGCCCAAAAGGGCGTATGCGTTTTTTCCTGATTATATCCAGGAAAAAACGCATACGCACTTTATGGGCAACGAAGCAAGCAAGCAATGCAAATGTGCACAACAAAGAAGTCTCATTTCCCACCGGTCAAAAGGGCCATCCTAAAAAATTGTAAAAACCAGAAATGCAGGACAGGCCATGGAGAACAGGGAGCCTTTATACGCTGATGGGCAGTGTGTGAACTGCCGAGAGCCACTCTGGAGAAGTGTATGGTGGTTCCTAAATCATCTAAAAAACAGAGCTACAGAGCATAGGACACTTCCAATCATGGGAATATATCTAGGGAAGTCTAAAAATCAACAAGACACAAGCACACCACAGTTTAGGGCTACTCTGTTTACAAGAACCTCAACTTCAGTACACCTTAAATATCCCAGGAAAGAGAACAATGGATAAAGAAGATGTGGTACTTATGTACAATGGAATATCTCTTCACCATGAAATCAATGTAATAAGGCTAGTAGAAGGATAAAGAGTGGATTTAGGTCCGATAATACTACTTGAAATAAGTCAAACAGAAAAAGAAACATATCATAAGATATCACTTATAGAGGGAGGGTAAATATGGCTGCACAAGAAATGAATTACAGAACAGAACAGTGTCTCACATTTAGAAAACACACTTATGTCAGCTTAAGGGGAAAGGAGAGGTGGGGTGATGCATAAAACCAGAGTTTGAAATTAGCACAGATACCGTTCAATAAACCAAATAGATATTAGACAAGATCTACACCTTGCTCAATGAACTGGCCTCAACACACCTTATAAACCACAGAGAAATATATCTGAGTAATAAGAATCTTAAAATCCATGTATTGATATATCTCCATAAGGGAATCAAGTGTGTGCAGAGCGGCACAAACACAGCAGTGAAAATGAGCTAAACCCCATTATAGAAATAAATTTTAAAAACAAAACGCAGAAACAATGAAAGAGAGAAAAATTCTTACAAAATTTGCTCAGGGGCTGTGATGCAACCTGGATTGACCACATATAAACCCACAGCTGGATAAGACATAAGGCTGGACACTTGGGGCTGAGAGGATTGGTGAGTTTTGCTGAGCAACTGCCAAAAGTTTAATGCAATACTTCATGCTACTCATTCCAAGGGTCCCAACAATCCAGGTTGAAGGGAATCTTCCTACAGCTAAACCATGCTTGGGAAACCCAGCGACTGGTATACCATACGATCGGGAAAGGTTTCTAAAACGCACCTCATTTTTCCTCTCCTGGGGATCCGGATCGACATTCCAGCCGCTTTACTAACAACATCCCCACATGGAGAGTCAATGCCTTTAAGTTCTGGTATCGCACAGTCTGCAGTTAGTGCGGAGGATGAATGGGAATAGGGGGAACCAGTGAGAAACAAGCTGTAGCGGTTTCAATGGGCACATGTCACTCTAATTTCACATCAGTAAGAAGAATAAACCAAAGGCACAGCAAGGTGCCCCAGAAGAAGAATAGGGCCGGAAGGAATCCTGTGGTTATGAGGCAAGATCACAAAAATATGAGCTGAAAAATGGAGCTAAGGGCCACTGCAATTCAAAAACGTGCAGAGTTATAAAGGCCAACTATTTTCAAAAATTATATTGAGGTAAGGCTATGAAGAGGCATTGAAAGCAAGGCAGAATTGCAGGAAACCTATTTCAGGAGGTAGACAGGAATTGCATTTAAAGCATAGGAAAAGAGGCAGAACGTCGACAATCATGCACTTGGCCAAAAAGGGCGTATGCGTTTTGTCCTGAATATATTCAGGAAAAAAACGCATACGCGCTTTTTGGCCAACCAAGCAAGCTTGCAAATGAAATCTGCACTACAATGAAGTCTCACTTCCCCCCGGTCAAAAGGGCCATCTGAAAAAAGTGTAAAATACAGAAAGGCAGGACAGGCAATGGAGAACTAGGAGCCTTGTTATGCTGATGGGAGGGATGTAAATTGCCAACAGCCACTCAGGAGAAGTGTATGGTGTTTCCTGAAACATCTAAAAAACAAAGCAACAGAGCCTAGGGCACTTCCACTTATGGTCCTATAGCTTAGGGAAATTAAAATCAAAAAGACACAGCCACCCAAAAGTTTGGGATGGCTATGTTTACAAGAACCTCGTTTATGGTACAAGTTCAATATCGCAGAAAGTGAAAAATGGATAAAGAAGTTGTGGTACTTACGTACAATGCAATATCACTCAGCAATGAAATCTATGTCATCAGGCCCGTAGCAGCATAATGAGTGGATTCAGGTATGATGATTCTAACTGAAATAAGTCACACAGAAAAAGAAACATCATAAGATATCACTAATACACGGAATGTAAACTTGCTACAAAGGAACTGAATTACAAAACAGAATAAGTTCTCAAATTTAGAAAACCAACTTATGCTTGCTTAAGGGGAAAGGTGAGTTGGGGTGCTGCATAAAACCAGAGATTGAAATGAGCACAGATAATGTTCCTTAAGCCAAATATGGAATAGACAAGAGATACTCCTTGCTCAACGAAATGGACTCAACACCCCATATTAAATGGCTAAGAATGTACCTGACTAGTAAGTATCTTAAAACCTATGGATTGTTATGTCTCCGAAAGAGTATCAAGCGTGTGTACAGGGGCATAAAAGCAGCACTGATAGGATTGGAGAGGTTCAGTGAGCAAATGAAGACCCTTTGAAGTCATAGTGCATGGTACCCATTCCACGGGTCTCAACTCTCCAGGTTTAAGGGATTCTTCCTTCAGCTAAAACACGCATGTGGAACCCAGAGTATGATCAACCGTGTGATCGGGAGACGTGTTCAAATATGTCTCAGTGTTCGTCCCCTGGTACTCGGGTGCAACATTCCAGACGCTTTACTAACACTCTCCCGACTTGGAGAGTCAGTGACTTTAACCTCCTGTTTGGCCCAGTTTGCAATTTCTGCGGAAGATGAACAGGAATAGGTAGAACCAATGAGAGACTAGATGGAGGTGTCTGGACGGGCAAATTTAACTCTCATTTCCCACCAGGAAGAGGAATTAACCAAAGGCTCAGCGTGCCGTGCCGGAACCAGATTAGGGCCTGAAGCAATCCTGCGGTGTTGCGGCCAGCTCACAAGAAAGCGAGTTGAAGAAAGGAGCTCAGGGGCACTGTAATTCACAAACCTGCAGAGTTATAAATGAAAACTAACGTCCAAAACTATGTTGAGGTAAGGCAAAGAAGAGGATCTGAATGCAAGACAGAATTGCAAGAAACAGATTTCAAGAGATAGATTGGACTCGTCTTTAAAGCACATGAAAAGCGGCAGAATTTCGACAATGATGCAGTTGGCCCAAAAGGGCGTATGCGTTTTTTCCTGATTATATCCAGGAAAAAACGCATACGCACTTTATGGGCAACGAAGCAAGCAAGCAATGCAAATGTGCACAACAAAGAAGTCTCATTTCCCACCGGTCAAAAGGGCTATCCTAAAAAATTGTAAAAACCAGAAATGCAGGACAGGCCATGGAGAACAGGGAGCCTTTATACGCTGATGGGCAGTGTGTGAACTGCCGAGAGCCACTCTGGAGAAGTGTATGGTGGTTCCTAAATCATCTAAAAAACAGAGCTACAGAGCATAGGACACTTCCAATCATGGGAATATATCTAGGGAAGTCTAAAAATCAACAAGACACAAGCACACCACAGTTTAGGGCTACTCTGTTTACAAGAACCTCAACTTCAGTACACCTTAAATATCCCAGGAAAGAGAACAATGGATAAAGAAGATGTGGTACTTATGTACAATGGAATATCTCTTCACCATGAAATCAATGTAATAAGGCTAGTAGAAGGATAAAGAGTGGATTTAGGTCCGATAATACTACTTGAAATAAGTCAAACAGAAAAAGAAACATATCATAAGATATCACTTATAGAGGGAGGGTAAATATGGCTGCACAAGAAATGAATTACAGAACAGAACAGTGTCTCACATTTAGAAAACACACTTATGTCAGCTTAAGGGGAAAGGAGAGGTGGGGTGATGCATAAAACCAGAGTTTGAAATTAGCACAGATACCGTTCAATAAACCAAATAGATATTAGACAAGATCTACACCTTGCTCAATGAACTGGCCTCAACACACCTTATAAACCGCAGAGAAATATATCTGAGTAATAAGAATCTTAAAATCCATGTATTGATATATCTCCATAAGGGAATCAAGTGTGTGCAGAGTGGCACAAACACAGCAGTGAAAATGAGCTAAACCCCATTATAGAAATAAATTTTAAAAACAAAACGCAGAAACAATGAAAGAGAGAAAAATTCTTACAAAATTTGCTCAGGGGCTGTGATGCAACCTGGATTGACCACATATAAACCCACAGCTGGATAAGACATAAGGCTGGACACCTGGGGCTGAGAGGATTGGTGAGTTTTGGTGAGCAACTGCCAAAAGTTTAATGCAATACTTCATGCTACTCATTCCAAGGGTCCCAACAATCCAGGTTGAAGGGAATCTTCCTACAGCTAAACCATGCTTGGGAAACCCAGCGGCTGGTATACCATACGATCGGGAAAGGTTTCTAAAACGCACCTCATTTTTCCTCTCCTGGGGATCCGGATCGACATTCCAGCCGCTTTACTAACAACATCCCCACATGGAGAGTCAATGCCTTTAAGTTCTGGTATCGCACAGTCTGCAGTTAGTGCGGAGGATGAATGGGAATAGGGGGAACCAGTGAGAAACAAGCTGTAGCGGTTTCAATGGGCACATGTCACTCTAATTTCACATCAGTAAGAAGAATAAACCAAAGGCACAGCAAGGTGCCCCAGAAGAAGAATAGGGCCGGAAGGAATCCTGTGGTTATGAGGCAAGATCACAAAAATATGAGCTGAAAAATGGAGCTAAGGGCCACTGCAATTCAAAAACGTGCAGAGTTATAAAGGCCAACTATTTTCAAAAATTATATTGAGGTAAGGCTATGAAGAGGCATTGAAAGCAAGGCAGAATTGCAGGAAACCTATTTCAGGAGGTAGACAGGAATTGCATTTAAAGCATAGGAAAAGAGGCAGAACGTCGACAATCATGCACTTGGCCAAAAAGGGCGTATGCGTTTTGTCCTGAATATATTCAGGAAAAAAACGCATACGCGCTTTTTGGCCAACCAAGCAAGCTTGCAAATGAAATCTGCACTACAATGAAGTCTCACTTCCCCCCGGTCAAAAGGGCCATCTGAAAAAAGTGTAAAATACAGAAAGGCAGGACAGGCAATGGAGAACTAGGAGCCTTGTTATGCTGATGGGAGGGATGTAAATTGCCAACAGCCACTCAGGAGAAGTGTATGGTGTTTCCTGAAACATCTAAAAAACAAAGCAACAGAGCCTAGGGCACTTCCACTTATGGTCCTATAGCTTAGGGAAATTAAAATCAAAAAGACACAGCCACCCAAAAGTTTGGGATGGCTATGTTTACAAGAACCTCGTTTATGGTACAAGTTCAATATCGCAGAAAGTGAAAAATGGATAAAGAAGTTGTGGTACTTACGTACAATGCAATATCACTCAGCAATGAAATCTATGTCATCAGGCCCGTAGCAGCATAATGAGTGGATTCAGGTATGATGATTCTAACTGAAATAAGTCACACAGAAAAAGAAACATCATAAGATATCACTAATACACGGAATGTAAACTTGCTACAAAGGAACTGAATTACAAAACAGAATAAGTTCTCAAATTTAGAAAACCAACTTATGCTTGCTTAAGGGGAAAGGTGAGTTGGGGTGCTGCATAAAACCAGAGATTGAAATGAGCACAGATAATGTTCCTTAAGCCAAATATGGAATAGACAAGAGATACTCCTTGCTCAACGAAATGGACTCAACACCCCATATTAAATGGCTAAGAATGTACCTGACTAGTAAGTATCTTAAAACCTATGGATTGTTATGTCTCCGAAAGAGTATCAAGCGTGTGTACAGGGGCATAAAAGCAGCACTGATAGGATTGGAGAGGTTCGGTGAGCAAATGAAGACCCTTTGAAGTCATAGTGCATGGTACCCATTCCACGGGTCTCAACTCTCCAGGTTTAAGGGATTCTTCCTTCAGCTAAAACACGCATGTGGAACCCAGAGTATGATCAACCGTGTGATCGGGAGACGTGTTCAAATATGTCTCAGTGTTCGTCCCCTGGTACTCGGGTGCAACATTCCAGACGCTTTACTAACACTCTCCCGACTTGGAGAGTCAGTGACTTTAACCTCCTGTTTGGCCCAGTTTGCAATTTCTGCGGAAGATGAACAGGAATAGGTAGAACCAATGAGAGACTAGATGGAGGTGTCTGGACGGGCAAATTTAACTCTCATTTCCCACCAGGAAGAGGAATTAACCAAAGGCTCAGCGTGCCGTGCCGGAACCAGATTAGGGCCTGAAGCAATCCTGCGGTGTTGCGGCCAGCTCACAAGAAAGCGAGTTGAAGAAAGGAGCTCAGGGGCACTGTAATTCACAAACCTGCAGAGTTATAAATGAAAACTAACGTCCAAAACTATGTTGAGGTAAGGCAAAGAAGAGGATCTGAATGCAAGACAGAATTGCAAGAAACAGATTTCAAGAGATAGATTGGACTCGTCTTTAAAGCACATGAAAAGCGGCAGAATTTCGACAATGATGCAGTTGGCCCAAAAGGGCGTATGCGTTTTTTCCTGATTATATCCAGGAAAAAACGCATACGCACTTTATGGGCAACGAAGCAAGCAAGCAATGCAAATGTGCACAACAAAGAAGTCTCATTTCCCACCGGTCAAAAGGGCCATCCTAAAAAATTGTAAAAACCAGAAATGCAGGACAGGCCATGGAGAACAGGGAGCCTTTATACGCTGATGGGCAGTGTGTGAACTGCCGAGAGCCACTCTGGAGAAGTGTATGGTGGTTCCTAAATCATCTAAAAAACAGAGCTACAGAGCATAGGACACTTCCAATCATGGGAATATATCTAGGGAAGTCTAAAAATCAACAAGACACAAGCACACCACAGTTTAGGGCTACTCTGTTTACAAGAACCTCAACTTCAGTACACCTTAAATATCCCAGGAAAGAGAACAATGGATAAAGAAGATGTGGTACTTATGTACAATGGAATATCTCTTCACCATGAAATCAATGTAATAAGGCTAGTAGAAGGATAAAGAGTGGATTTAGGTCCGATAATACTACTTGAAATAAGTCAAACAGAAAAAGAAACATATCATAAGATATCACTTATAGAGGGAGGGTAAATATGGCTGCACAAGAAATGAATTACAGAACAGAACAGTGTCTCACATTTAGAAAACACACTTATGTCAGCTTAAGGGGAAAGGAGAGGTGGGGTGATGCATAAAACCAGAGTTTGAAATTAGCACAGATACCGTTCAATAAACCAAATAGATATTAGACAAGATCTACACCTTGCTCACTGAACTGGCCTCAACACACCTTATAAACCGCAGAGAAATATATCTGAGTAATAAGAATCTTAAAATCCATGTATTGATATATCTCCATAAGGGAATCAAGTGTGTGCAGAGTGGCACAAACACAGCAGTGAAAATGAGCTAAACCCCATTATAGAAATAAATTTTAGAAACAAAACGCAGAAACAATGAAAGAGAGAAAAATTCTTACAAAATTTGCTCAGGGGCTGTGATGCAACCTGGATTGACCACATATAAACCCACAGCTGGATAAGACATAAGGCTGGACACCTGGGGCTGAGAGGATTGGTGAGTTTTGGTGAGCAACTGCCAAAAGTTTAATGCAATACTTCATGCTACTCATTCCAAGGGTCCCAACAATCCAGGTTGAAGGGAATCTTCCTACAGCTAAACCATGCTTGGGAAACCCAGCGACTGGTATACCATACGATCGGGAAAGGTTTCTAAAACGCACCTCATTTTTCCTCTCCTGGGGATCCGGATCGACATTCCAGCCACTTTACTAACAACATCCCCACATGGAGAGTCAATGCCTTTAAGTTCTGGTATCGCACAGTCTGCAGTTAGTGCGGAGGATGAATGGGAATAGGGGGAACCAGTGAGAAACAAGCTGTAGCGGTTTCAATGGGCACATGTCACTCTAATTTCACATCAGTAAGAAGAATAAACCAAAGGCACAGCAAGGTGCCCCAGAAGAAGAATAGGGCCGGAAGGAATCCTGTGGTTATGAGGCAAGATCACAAAAATATGAGCTGAAAAATGGAGCTAAGGGCCACTGCAATTCAAAAACGTGCAGAGTTATAAAGGCCAACTATTTTCAAAAATTATATTGAGGTAAGGCTATGAAGAGGCATTGAAAGCAAGGCAGAATTGCAGGAAACCTATTTCAGGAGGTAGACAGGAATTGCATTTAAAGCATAGGAAAAGAGGCAGAACGTCGACAATCATGCACTTGGCCAAAAAGGGCGTATGCGTTTTGTCCTGAATATATTCAGGAAAAAAACGCATACGCGCTTTTTGGCCAACCAAGCAAGCTTGCAAATGAAATCTGCACTACAATGAAGTCTCACTTCCCCCCGGTCAAAAGGGCCATCTGAAAAAAGTGTAAAATACAGAAAGGCAGGACAGGCAATGGAGAACTAGGAGCCTTGTTATGCTGATGGGAGGGATGTAAATTGCCAACAGCCACTCAGGAGAAGTGTATGGTTTTTCCTGAAACATCTAAAAAACAAAGCAACAGAGCCTAGGGCACTTCCACTTATGGTCCTATAGCTTAGGGAAATTAAAATCAAAAAGACACAGCCACCCAAAAGTTTGGGATGGCTATGTTTACAAGAACCTCGTTTATGGTACAAGTTCAATATCGCAGAAAGTGAAAAATGGATAAAGAAGTTGTGGTACTTACGTACAATGCAATATCACTCAGCAATGAAATCTATGTCATCAGGCCCGTAGCAGCATAATGAGTGGATTCAGGTATGATGATTCTAACTGAAATAAGTCACACAGAAAAAGAAACATCATAAGATATCACTAATACACGGAATGTAAACTTGCTACAAAGGAACTGAATTACAAAACAGAATAAGTTCTCAAATTTAGAAAACCAACTTATGCTTGCTTAAGGGGAAAGGTGAGTTGGGGTGCTGCATAAAACCAGAGATTGAAATGAGCACAGATAATGTTCCTTAAGCCAAATATGGAATAGACAAGAGATACTCCTTGCTCAACGAAATGGACTCAACACCCCATATTAAATGGCTAAGAATGTACCTGACTAGTAAGTATCTTAAAACCTATGGATTGTTATGTCTCCGAAAGAGTATCAAGCGTGTGTACAGGGGCATAAAAGCAGCACAGATAGGATTGGAGAGGTTCAGTGAGCAAATGAAAACCCTTTGAAGTCATAGTGCATGGTACCCATTCCACGGGTCTCAACTCTCCAGGTTTAAGGGATTCTTCCTTCAGCTAAAACACGCATGTGGACCCCAGAGTATGATCAACCGTGTGATCGGGAGACGTGTTCAAATATGTCTCAGTGTTCGTCCCCTGGTACTCGGGTGCAACATTCCAGACGCTTTACTAACACTCTCCCGACTTGGAGAGTCAGTGACTTTAACCTCCTGTTTGGCCCAGTTTGCAATTTCTGCAGAAGATGAACAGGAATAGGTAGAACCAATGAGAGACTAGATGGAGGTGTCTGGACGGGCAAATTTAACTCTCATTTCCCACCAGGAAGAGGAATTAACCAAAGGCTCAGCGTGCCGTGCCGGAACCAGATTAGGGCCTGAAGCAATCCTGCGGTGTTGCGGCCAGCTCACAAGAAAGCGAGTTGAAGAAAGGAGCTCAGGGGCACTGTAATTCACAAACCTGCAGAGTTATAAATGAAAACTAACGTCCAAAACTATGTTGAGGTAAGGCAAAGAAGAGGATCTGAATGCAAGACAGAATTGCAAGAAACAGATTTCAAGAGATAGATTGGACTCGTCTTTAAAGCACATGAAAAGCGGCAGAATTTCGACAATGATGCAGTTGGCCCAAAAGGGCGTATGCGTTTTTTCCTGATTATATCCAGGAAAAAACGCATACGCACTTTATGGGCAACGAAGCAAGCAAGCAATGCAAATGTGCACAACAAAGAAGTCTCATTTCCCACCGGTCAAAAGGGCCATCCTAAAAAATTGTAAAAACCAGAAATGCAGGACAGGCCATGGAGAACAGGGAGCCTTTATACGCTGATGGGCAGTGTGTGAACTGCCGAGAGCCACTCTGGAGAAGTGTATGGTGGTTCCTAAATCATCTAAAAAACAGAGCTACAGAGCATAGGACACTTCCAATCATGGGAATATATCTAGGGAAGTCTAAAAATCAACAAGACACAAGCACACCACAGTTTAGGGCTACTCTGTTTACAAGAACCTCAACTTCAGTACACCTTAAATATCCCAGGAAAGAGAACAATGGATAAAGAAGATGTGGTACTTATGTACAATGGAATATCTCTTCACCATGAAATCAATGTAATAAGGCTAGTAGAAGGATAAAGAGTGGATTTAGGTCCGATAATACTACTTGAAATAAGTCAAACAGAAAAAGAAACATATCATAAGATATCACTTATAGAGGGAGGGTAAATATGGCTGCACAAGAAATGAATTACAGAACAGAACAGTGTCTCACATTTAGAAAACACACTTATGTCAGCTTAAGGGGAAAGGAGAGGTGGGGTGATGCATAAAACCAGAGTTTGAAATTAGCACAGATACCGTTCAATAAACCAAATAGATATTAGACAAGATCTACACCTTGCTCACTGAACTGGCCTCAACACACCTTATAAACCACAGAGAAATATATCTGAGTAATAAGAATCTTAAAATCCATGTATTGATATATCTCCATAAGGGAATCAAGTGTGTGCAGAGTGGCACAAACACAGCAGTGAAAATGAGCTAAACCCCATTATAGAAATAAATTTTAAAAACAAAACGCAGAAACAATGAAAGAGAGAAAAATTCTTACAAAATTTGCTCAGGGGCTGTGATGCAACCTGGATTGACCACATATAAACCCACAGCTGGATAAGACATAAGGCTGGACACCTGGGGCTGAGAGGATTGGTGAGTTTTGGTGAGCAACTGCCAAAAGTTTAATGCAATACTTCATGCTACTCATTCCAAGGGTCCCAACAATCCAGGTTGAAGGGAATCTTCCTACAGCTAAACCATGCTTGGGAAACCCAGCGACTGGTATACCATACGATCGGGAAAGGTTTCTAAAACGCACCTCATTTTTCCTCTCCTGGGGATCCGGATCGACATTCCAGCCGCTTTACTAACAACATCCCCACATGGAGAGTCAATGCCTTTAAGTTCTGGTATCGCACAGTCTGCAGTTAGTGCGGAGGATGAATGGGAATAGGGGGAACCAGTGAGAAACAAGCTGTAGCGGTTTCAATGGGCACATGTCACTCTAATTTCACATCAGTAAGAAGAATAAACCAAAGGCACAGCAAGGTGCCCCAGAAGAAGAATAGGGCCGGAAGGAATCCTGTGGTTATGAGGCAAGATCACAAAAATATGAGCTGAAAAATGGAGCTAAGGGCCACTGCAATTCAAAAACGTGCAGAGTTATAAAGGCCAACTATTTTCAAAAATTATATTGAGGTAAGGCTATGAAGAGGCATTGAAAGCAAGGCAGAATTGCAGGAAACCTATTTCAGGAGGTAGACAGGAATTTCATTTAAAGCATAGGAAAAGAGGCAGAACGTCGACAATCATGCACTTGGCCAAAAAGGGCGTATGCGTTTTGTCCTGAATATATTCAGGAAAAAAACGCATACGCGCTTTTTGGCCAACCAAGCAAGCTTGCAAATGAAATCTGCACTACAATGAAGTCTCACTTCCCCCCGGTCAAAAGGGCCATCTGAAAAAAGTGTAAAATACAGAAAGGCAGGACAGGCAATGGAGAACTAGGAGCCTTGTTATGCTGATGGGAGGGATGTAAATTGCCAACAGCCACTCAGGAGAAGTGTATGGTGTTTCCTGAAACATCTAAAAAACAAAGCAACAGAGCCTAGGGCACTTCCACTTATGGTCCTATAGCTTAGGGAAATTAAAATCAAAAAGACACAGCCACCCAAAAGTTTGGGATGGCTATGTTTACAAGAACCTCGTTTATGGTACAAGTTCAATATCGCAGAAAGTGAAAAATGGATAAAGAAGTTGTGGTACTTACGTACAATGCAATATCACTCAGCAATGAAATCTATGTCATCAGGCCCGTAGCAGCATAATGAGTGGATTCAGGTATGATGATTCTAACTGAAATAAGTCACACAGAAAAAGAAACATCATAAGATATCACTAATACACGGAATGTAAACTTGCTACAAAGGAACTGAATTACAAAACAGAATAAGTTCTCAAATTTAGAAAACCAACTTATGCTTGCTTAAGGGGAAAGGTGAGTTGGGGTGCTGCATAAAACCAGAGATTGAAATGAGCACAGATAATGTTCCTTAAGCCAAATATGGAATAGACAAGAGATACTCCTTGCTCAACGAAATGGACTCAACACCCCATATTAAATGGCTAAGAATGTACCTGACTAGTAAGTATCTTAAAACCTATGGATTGTTATGTCTCCGAAAGAGTATCAAGCGTGTGTACAGGGGCATAAAAGCAGCACTGATAGGATTGGAGAGGTTCGGTGAGCAAATGAAGACCCTTTGAAGTCATAGTGCATGGTACCCATTCCACGGGTCTCAACTCTCCAGGTTTAAGGGATTCTTCCTTCAGCTAAAACACGCATGTGGAACCCAGAGTATGATCAACCGTGTGATCGGGAGACGTGTTCAAATATGTCTCAGTGTTCGTCCCCTGGTACTCGGGTGCAACATTCCAGACGCTTTACTAACACTCTCCCGACTTGGAGAGTCAGTGACTTTAACCTCCTGTTTGGCCCAGTTTGCAATTTCTGCGGAAGATGAACAGGAATAGGTAGAACCAATGAGAGACTAGATGGAGGTGTCTGGACGGGCAAATTTAACTCTCATTTCCCACCAGGAAGAGGAATTAACCAAAGGCTCAGCGTGCCGTGCCGGAACCAGATTAGGGCCTGAAGCAATCCTGCGGTGTTGCGGCCAGCTCACAAGAAAGCGAGTTGAAGAAAGGAGCTCAGGGGCACTGTAATTCACAAACCTGCAGAGTTATAAATGAAAACTAACGTCCAAAACTATGTTGAGGTAAGGCAAAGAAGAGGATCTGAATGCAAGACAGAATTGCAAGAAACAGATTTCAAGAGATAGATTGGACTCGTCTTTAAAGCACATGAAAAGCGGCAGAATTTCGACAATGATGCAGTTGGCCCAAAAGGGCGTATGCGTTTTTTCCTGATTATATCCAGGAAAAAACGCATACGCACTTTATGGGCAACGAAGCAAGCAAGCAATGCAAATGTGCACAACAAAGAAGTCTCATTTCCCACCGGTCAAAAGGGCCATCCTAAAAAATTGTAAAAACCAGAAATGCAGGACAGGCCATGGAGAACAGGGAGCCTTTATACGCTGATGGGCAGTGTGTGAACTGCCGAGAGCCACTCTGGAGAAGTGTATGGTGGTTCCTAAATCATCTAAAAAACAGAGCTACAGAGCATAGGACACTTCCAATCATGGGAATATATCTAGGGAAGTCTAAAAATCAACAAGACACAAGCACACCACAGTTTAGGGCTACTCTGTTTACAAGAACCTCAACTTCAGTACACCTTAAATATCCCAGGAAAGAGAACAATGGATAAAGAAGATGTGGTACTTATGTACAATGGAATATCTCTTCACCATGAAATCAATGTAATAAGGCTAGTAGAAGGATAAAGAGTGGATTTAGGTCCGATAATACTACTTGAAATAAGTCAAACAGAAAAAGAAACATATCATAAGATATCACTTATAGAGGGAGGGTAAATATGGCTGCACAAGAAATGAATTACAGAACAGAACAGTGTCTCACATTTAGAAAACACACTTATGTCAGCTTAAGGGGAAAGGAGAGGTGGGGTGATGCATAAAACCAGAGTTTGAAATTAGCACAGATACCGTTCAATAAACCAAATAGATATTAGACAAGATCTACACCTTGCTCACTGAACTGGCCTCAACACACCTTATAAACCGCAGAGAAATATATCTGAGTAATAAGAATCTTAAAATCCATGTATTGATATATCTCCATAAGGGAATCAAGTGTGTGCAGAGTGGCACAAACACAGCAGTGAAAATGAGCTAAACCCCATTATAGAAATAAATTTTAGAAACAAAACGCAGAAACAATGAAAGAGAGAAAAATTCTTACAAAATTTGCTCAGGGGCTGTGATGCAACCTGGATTGACCACATATAAACCCACAGCTGGATAAGACATAAGGCTGGACACCTGGGGCTGAGAGGATTGGTGAGTTTTGGTGAGCAACTGCCAAAAGTTTAATGCAATACTTCATGCTACTCATTCCAAGGGTCCCAACAATCCAGGTTGAAGGGAATCTTCCTACAGCTAAACCATGCTTGGGAAACCCAGCGACTGGTATACCATACGATCGGGAAAGGTTTCTAAAACGCACCTCATTTTTCCTCTCCTGGGGATCCGGATCGACATTCCAGCCACTTTACTAACAACATCCCCACATGGAGAGTCAATGCCTTTAAGTTCTGGTATCGCACAGTCTGCAGTTAGTGCGGAGGATGAATGGGAATAGGGGGAACCAGTGAGAAACAAGCTGTAGCGGTTTCAATGGGCACATGTCACTCTAATTTCACATCAGTAAGAAGAATAAACCAAAGGCACAGCAAGGTGCCCCAGAAGAAGAATAGGGCCGGAAGGAATCCTGTGGTTATGAGGCAAGATCACAAAAATATGAGCTGAAAAATGGAGCTAAGGGCCACTGCAATTCAAAAACGTGCAGAGTTATAAAGGCCAACTATTTTCAAAAATTATATTGAGGTAAGGCTATGAAGAGGCATTGAAAGCAAGGCAGAATTGCAGGAAACCTATTTCAGGAGGTAGACAGGAATTGCATTTAAAGCATAGGAAAAGAGGCAGAACGTCGACAATCATGCACTTGGCCAAAAAGGGCGTATGCGTTTTGTCCTGAATATATTCAGGAAAAAAACGCATACGCGCTTTTTGGCCAACCAAGCAAGCTTGCAAATGAAATCTGCACTACAATGAAGTCTCACTTCCCCCCGGTCAAAAGGGCCATCTGAAAAAAGTGTAAAATACAGAAAGGCAGGACAGGCAATGGAGAACTAGGAGCCTTGTTATGCTGATGGGAGGGATGTAAATTGCCAACAGCCACTCAGGAGAAGTGTATGGTGTTTCCTGAAACATCTAAAAAACAAAGCAACAGAGCCTAGGGCACTTCCACTTATGGTCCTATAGCTTAGGGAAATTAAAATCAAAAAGACACAGCCACCCAAAAGTTTGGGATGGCTATGTTTACAAGAACCTCGTTTATGGTACAAGTTCAATATCGCAGAAAGTGAAAAATGGATAAAGAAGTTGTGGTACTTACGTACAATGCAATATCACTCAGCAATGAAATCTATGTCATCAGGCCCGTAGCAGCATAATGAGTGGATTCAGGTATGATGATTCTAACTGAAATAAGTCACACAGAAAAAGAAACATCATAAGATATCACTAATACACGGAATGTAAACTTGCTACAAAGGAACTGAATTACAAAACAGAATAAGTTCTCAAATTTAGAAAACCAACTTATGCTTGCTTAAGGGGAAAGGTGAGTTGGGGTGCTGCATAAAACCAGAGATTGAAATGAGCACAGATAATGTTCCTTAAGCCAAATATGGAATAGACAAGAGATACTCCTTGCTCAACGAAATGGACTCAACACCCCATATTAAATGGCTAAGAATGTACCTGACTAGTAAGTATCTTAAAACCTATGGATTGTTATGTCTCCGAAAGAGTATCAAGCGTGTGTACAGGGGCATAAAAGCAGCACTGATAGGATTGGAGAGGTTCGGTGAGCAAATGAAGACCCTTTGAAGTCATAGTGCATGGTACCCATTCCACGGGTCTCAACTCTCCAGGTTTAAGGGATTCTTCCTTCAGCTAAAACACGCATGTGGAACCCAGAGTATGATCAACCGTGTGATCGGGAGACGTGTTCAAATATGTCTCAGTGTTCGTCCCCTGGTACTCGGGTGCAACATTCCAGACGCTTTACTAACACTCTCCCGACTTGGAGAGTCAGTGACTTTAACCTCCTGTTTGGCCCAGTTTGCAATTTCTGCGGAAGATGAACAGGAATAGGTAGAACCAATGAGAGACTAGATGGAGGTGTCTGGACGGGCAAATTTAACTCTCATTTCCCACCAGGAAGAGGAATTAACCAAAGGCTCAGCGTGCCGTGCCGGAACCAGATTAGGGCCTGAAGCAATCCTGCGGTGTTGCGGCCAGCTCACAAGAAAGCGAGTTGAAGAAAGGAGCTCAGGGGCACTGTAATTCACAAACCTGCAGAGTTATAAATGAAAACTAACGTCCAAAACTATGTTGAGGTAAGGCAAAGAAGAGGATCTGAATGCAAGACAGAATTGCAAGAAACAGATTTCAAGAGATAGATTGGACTCGTCTTTAAAGCACATGAAAAGCGGCAGAATTTCGACAATGATGCAGTTGGCCCAAAAGGGCGTATGCGTTTTTTCCTGATTATATCCAGGAAAAAACGCATACGCACTTTATGGGCAACGAAGCAAGCAAGCAATGCAAATGTGCACAACAAAGAAGTCTCATTTCCCACCGGTCAAAAGGGCCATCCTAAAAAATTGTAAAAACCAGAAATGCAGGACAGGCCATGGAGAACAGGGAGCCTTTATACGCTGATGGGCAGTGTGTGAACTGCCGAGAGCCACTCTGGAGAAGTGTATGGTGGTTCCTAAATCATCTAAAAAACAGAGCTACAGAGCATAGGACACTTCCAATCATGGGAATATATCTAGGGAAGTCTAAAAATCAACAAGACACAAGCACACCACAGTTTAGGGCTACTCTGTTTACAAGAACCTCAACTTCAGTACACCTTAAATATCCCAGGAAAGAGAACAATGGATAAAGAAGATGTGGTACTTATGTACAATGGAATATCTCTTCACCATGAAATCAATGTAATAAGGCTAGTAGAAGGATAAAGAGTGGATTTAGGTCCGATAATACTACTTGAAATAAGTCAAACAGAAAAAGAAACATATCATAAGATATCACTTATAGAGGGAGGGTAAATATGGCTGCACAAGAAATGAATTACAGAACAGAACAGTGTCTCACATTTAGAAAACACACTTATGTCAGCTTAAGGGGAAAGGAGAGGTGGGGTGATGCATAAAACCAGAGTTTGAAATTAGCACAGATACCGTTCAATAAACCAAATAGATATTAGACAAGATCTACACCTTGCTCAATGAACTGGCCTCAACACACCTTATAAACCGCAGAGAAATATATCTGAGTAATAAGAATCTTAAAATCCATGTATTGATATATCTCCATAAGGGAATCAAGTGTGTGCAGAGTGGCACAAACACAGCAGTGAAAATGAGCTAAACCCCATTATAGAAATAAATTTTAAAAACAAAACGCAGAAACAATGAAAGAGAGAAAAATTCTTACAAAATTTGCTCAGGGGCTGTGATGCAACCTGGATTGACCACATATAAACCCACAGCTGGATAAGACATAAGGCTGGACACCTGGGGCTGAGAGGATTGGTGAGTTTTGGTGAGCAACTGCCAAAAGTTTAATGCAATACTTCATGCTACTCATTCCAAGGGTCCCAACAATCCAGGTTGAAGGGAATCTTCCTACAGCTAAACCATGCTTGGGAAACCCAGCGGCTGGTATACCATACGATCGGGAAAGGTTTCTAAAACGCACCTCATTTTTCCTCTCCTGGGGATCCGGATCGACATTCCAGCCGCTTTACTAACAACATCCCCACATGGAGAGTCAATGCCTTTAAGTTCTGGTATCGCACAGTCTGCAGTTAGTGCGGAGGATGAATGGGAATAGGGGGAACCAGTGAGAAACAAGCTGTAGCGGTTTCAATGGGCACATGTCACTCTAATTTCACATCAGTAAGAAGAATAAACCAAAGGCACAGCAAGGTGCCCCAGAAGAAGAATAGGGCCGGAAGGAATCCTGTGGTTATGAGGCAAGATCACAAAAATATGAGCTGAAAAATGGAGCTAAGGGCCACTGCAATTCAAAAACGTGCAGAGTTATAAAGGCCAACTATTTTCAAAAATTATATTGAGGTAAGGCTATGAAGAGGCATTGAAAGCAAGGCAGAATTGCAGGAAACCTATTTCAGGAGGTAGACAGGAATTGCATTTAAAGCATAGGAAAAGAGGCAGAACGTCGACAATCATGCACTTGGCCAAAAAGGGCGTATGCGTTTTGTCCTGAATATATTCAGGAAAAAAACGCATACGCGCTTTTTGGCCAACCAAGCAAGCTTGCAAATGAAATCTGCACTACAATGAAGTCTCACTTCCCCCCGGTCAAAAGGGCCATCTGAAAAAAGTGTAAAATACAGAAAGGCAGGACAGGCAATGGAGAACTAGGAGCCTTGTTATGCTGATGGGAGGGATGTAAATTGCCAACAGCCACTCAGGAGAAGTGTATGGTGTTTCCTGAAACATCTAAAAAACAAAGCAACAGAGCCTAGGGCACTTCCACTTATGGTCCTATAGCTTAGGGAAATTAAAATCAAAAAGACACAGCCACCCAAAAGTTTGGGATGGCTATGTTTACAAGAACCTCGTTTATGGTACAAGTTCAATATCGCAGAAAGTGAAAAATGGATAAAGAAGTTGTGGTACTTACGTACAATGCAATATCACTCAGCAATGAAATCTATGTCATCAGGCCCGTAGCAGCATAATGAGTGGATTCAGGTATGATGATTCTAACTGAAATAAGTCACACAGAAAAAGAAACATCATAAGATATCACTAATACACGGAATGTAAACTTGCTACAAAGGAACTGAATTACAAAACAGAATAAGTTCTCAAATTTAGAAAACCAACTTATGCTTGCTTAAGGGGAAAGGTGAGTTGGGGTGCTGCATAAAACCAGAGATTGAAATGAGCACAGATAATGTTCCTTAAGCCAAATATGGAATAGACAAGAGATACTCCTTGCTCAACGAAATGGACTCAACACCCCATATTAAATGGCTAAGAATGTACCTGACTAGTAAGTATCTTAAAACCTATGGATTGTTATGTCTCCGAAAGAGTATCAAGCGTGTGTACAGGGGCATAAAAGCAGCACTGATAGGATTGGAGAGGTTCAGTGAGCAAATGAAGACCCTTTGAAGTCATAGTGCATGGTACCCATTCCACGGGTCTCAACTCTCCAGGTTTAAGGGATTCTTCCTTCAGCTAAAACACGCATGTGGAACCCAGAGTATGATCAACCGTGTGATCGGGAGACGTGTTCAAATATGTCTCAGTGTTCGTCCCCTGGTACTCGGGTGCAACATTCCAGACGCTTTACTAACACTCTCCCGACTTGGAGAGTCAGTGACTTTAACCTCCTGTTTGGCCCAGTTTGCAATTTCTGCGGAAGATGAACAGGAATAGGTAGAACCAATGAGAGACTAGATGGAGGTGTCTGGACGGGCAAATTTAACTCTCATTTCCCACCAGGAAGAGGAATTAACCAAAGGCTCAGCGTGCCGTGCCGGAACCAGATTAGGGCCTGAAGCAATCCTGCGGTGTTGCGGCCAGCTCACAAGAAAGCGAGTTGAAGAAAGGAGCTCAGGGGCACTGTAATTCACAAACCTGCAGAGTTATAAATGAAAACTAACGTCCAAAACTATGTTGAGGTAAGGCAAAGAAGAGGATCTGAATGCAAGACAGAATTGCAAGAAACAGATTTCAAGAGATAGATTGGACTCGTCTTTAAAGCACATGAAAAGCGGCAGAATTTCGACAATGATGCAGTTGGCCCAAAAGGGCGTATGCGTTTTTTCCTGATTATATCCAGGAAAAAACGCATACGCACTTTATGGGCAACGAAGCAAGCAAGCAATGCAAATGTGCACAACAAAGAAGTCTCATTTCCCACCGGTCAAAAGGGCCATCCTAAAAAATTGTAAAAACCAGAAATGCAGGACAGGCCATGGAGAACAGGGAGCCTTTATACGCTGATGGGCAGTGTGTGAACTGCCGAGAGCCACTCTGGAGAAGTGTATGGTGGTTCCTAAATCATCTAAAAAACAGAGCTACAGAGCATAGGACACTTCCAATCATGGGAATATATCTAGGGAAGTCTAAAAATCAACAAGACACAAGCACACCACAGTTTAGGGCTACTCTGTTTACAAGAACCTCAACTTCAGTACACCTTAAATATCCCAGGAAAGAGAACAATGGATAAAGAAGATGTGGTACTTATGTACAATGGAATATCTCTTCACCATGAAATCAATGTAATAAGGCTAGTAGAAGGATAAAGAGTGGATTTAGGTCCGATAATACTACTTGAAATAAGTCAAACAGAAAAAGAAACATATCATAAGATATCACTTATAGAGGGAGGGTAAATATGGCTGCACAAGAAATGAATTACAGAACAGAACAGTGTCTCACATTTAGAAAACACACTTATGTCAGCTTAAGGGGAAAGGAGAGGTGGGGTGATGCATAAAACCAGAGTTTGAAATTAGCACAGATACCGTTCAATAAACCAAATAGATATTAGACAAGATCTACACCTTGCTCACTGAACTGGCCTCAACACACCTTATAAACCGCAGAGAAATATATCTGAGTAATAAGAATCTTAAAATCCATGTATTGATATATCTCCATAAGGGAATCAAGTGTGTGCAGAGTGGCACAAACACAGCAGTGAAAATGAGCTAAACCCCATTATAGAAATAAATTTTAGAAACAAAACGCAGAAACAATGAAAGAGAGAAAAATTCTTACAAAATTTGCTCAGGGGCTGTGATGCAACCTGGATTGACCACATATAAACCCACAGCTGGATAAGACATAAGGCTGGACACCTGGGGCTGAGAGGATTGGTGAGTTTTGGTGAGCAACTGCCAAAAGTTTAATGCAATACTTCATGCTACTCATTCCAAGGGTCCCAACAATCCAGGTTGAAGGGAATCTTCCTACAGCTAAACCATGCTTGGGAAACCCAGCGACTGGTATACCATACGATCGGGAAAGGTTTCTAAAACGCACCTCATTTTTCCTCTCCTGGGGATCCGGATCGACATTCCAGCCGCTTTACTAACAACATCCCCACATGGAGAGTCAATGCCTTTAAGTTCTGATATCGCACAGTCTGCAGTTAGTGCGGAGGATGAATGGGAATAGGGGGAACCAGTGAGAAACAAGCTGTAGCGGTTTCAATGGGCACATGTCACTCTAATTTCACATCAGTAAGAAGAATAAACCAAAGGCACAGCAAGGTGCCCCAGAAGAAGAATAGGGCCGGAAGGAATCCTGTGGTTATGAGGCAAGATCACAAAAATATGAGCTGAAAAATGGAGCTAAGGGCCACTGCAATTCAAAAACGTGCAGAGTTATAAAGGCCAACTATTTTCAAAAATTATATTGAGGTAAGGCTATGAAGAGGCATTGAAAGCAAGGCAGAATTGCAGGAAACCTATTTCAGGAGGTAGACAGGAATTGCATTTAAAGCATAGGAAAAGAGGCAGAACGTCGACAATCATGCACTTGGCCAAAAAGGGCGTATGCGTTTTGTCCTGAATATATTCAGGAAAAAAACGCATACGCGCTTTTTGGCCAACCAAGCAAGCTTGCAAATGAAATCTGCACTACAATGAAGTCTCACTTCCCCCCGGTCAAAAGGGCCATCTGAAAAAAGTGTAAAATACAGAAAGGCAGGACAGGCAATGGAGAACTAGGAGCCTTGTTATGCTGATGGGAGGGATGTAAATTGCCAACAGCCACTCAGGAGAAGTGTATGGTGTTTCCTGAAACATCTAAAAAACAAAGCAACAGAGCCTAGGGCACTTCCACTTATGGTCCTATAGCTTAGGGAAATTAAAATCAAAAAGACACAGCCACCCAAAAGTTTGGGATGGCTATGTTTACAAGAACCTCGTTTATGGTACAAGTTCAATATCGCAGAAAGTGAAAAATGGATAAAGAAGTTGTGGTACTTACGTACAATGCAATGTCACTCAGCAATGACATCTATGTCATCAGGCCCGTAGCAGCATAATGAGTGGATTCAGGTATGATGATTCTAATTGAAATAAGTCACACAGAAAAAGAAACATCATAAGATATCACTAATACACGGAATGTAAACTTGCTACAAAGGAACTGAATTACAAAACAGAATAAGTTCTCAAATTTAGAAAACCAACTTATGCTTGCTTAAGGGCAAAGGTGAGTTGGGGTGCTGCATAAAACCAGAGATTGAAATGAGCACAGATAATGTTCCTTAAGCCAAATATGGAATAGACAAGAGATACTCCTTGCTCAACGAAATGGACTCAACACCCCATATTAAATGGCTAAGAATGTACCTGACTAGTAAGTATCTTAAAACCTATGGATTGTTATGTCTCCGAAAGAGTATCAAGCGTGTGTACAGGGACATAAACGCAGCAGTGATAGGATTGGAGAGGTTCAGTGAGCAAATGAAGACCCTTTGAAGTCATAGTGCATGGTACCCATTCCACGGGTCTCAACTCTCCAGGTTTAAGGGATTCTTCCTTCAGCTAAAACACGCATGTGGAACCCAGAGTATGATCAACCGTGTGATCGGGAGACGTGTTCAAATATGTCTCAGTGTTCGTCCCCTGGTACTCGGGTGCAACATTCCAGACGCTTTACTAACACTCTCCCGACTTGGAGAGTCAGTGACTTTAACCTCCTGTTTGGCCCAGTTTGCAATTTCTGCGGAAGATGAACAGGAATAGGTAGAACCAATGAGAGACTAGATGGAGGTGTCTGGACGGGCAAATTTAACTCTCATTTCCCACCAGGAAGAGGAATTAACCAAAGGCTCAGCGTGCCGTGCCGGAACCAGATTAGGGCCTGAAGCAATCCTGCGGTGTTGCGGCCAGCTCACAAGAAAGCGAGTTGAAGAAAGGAGCTCAGGGGCACTGTAATTCACAAACCTGCAGAGTTATAAATGAAAACTAACGTCCAAAACTATGTTGAGGTAAGGCAAAGAAGAGGATCTGAATGCAAGACAGAATTGCAAGAAACAGATTTCAAGAGATAGATTGGACTCGTCTTTAAAGCACATGAAAAGCGGCAGAATTTCGACAATGATGCAGTTGGCCCAAAAGGGCGTATGCGTTTTTTCCTGATTATATCCAGGAAAAAACGCATACGCACTTTATGGGCAACGAAGCAAGCAAGCAATGCAAATGTGCACAACAAAGAAGTCTCATTTCCCACCGGTCAAAAGGGCCATCCTAAAAAATTGTAAAAACCAGAAATGCAGGACAGGCCATGGAGAACAGGGAGCCTTTATACGCTGATGGGCAGTGTGTGAACTGCCGAGAGCCACTCTGGAGAAGTGTATGGTGGTTCCTAAATCATCTAAAAAACAGAGCTACAGAGCATAGGACACTTCCAATCATGGGAATATATCTAGGGAAGTCTAAAAATCAACAAGACACAAGCACACCACAGTTTAGGGCTACTCTGTTTACAAGAACCTCAACTTCAGTACACCTTAAATATCCCAGGAAAGAGAACAATGGATAAAGAAGATGTGGTACTTATGTACAATGGAATATCTCTTCACCATGAAATCAATGTAATAAGGCTAGTAGAAGGATAAAGAGTGGATTTAGGTCCGATAATACTACTTGAAATAAGTCAAACAGAAAAAGAAACATATCATAAGATATCACTTATAGAGGGAGGGTAAATATGGCTGCACAAGAAATGAATTACAGAACAGAACAGTGTCTCACATTTAGAAAACACACTTATGTCAGCTTAAGGGGAAAGGAGAGGTGGGGTGATGCATAAAACCAGAGTTTGAAATTAGCACAGATACCGTTCAATAAACCAAATAGATATTAGACAAGATCTACACCTTGCTCAATGAACTGGCCTCAACACACCTTATAAACCGCAGAGAAATATATCTGAGTAATAAGAATCTTAAAATCCATGTATTGATATATCTCCATAAGGGAATCAAGTGTGTGCAGAGTGGCACAAACACAGCAGTGAAAATGAGCTAAACCCCATTATAGAAATAAATTTTAAAAACAAAACGCAGAAACAATGAAAGAGAGAAAAATTCTTACAAAATTTGCTCAGGGGCTGTGATGCAACCTGGATTGACCACATATAAACCCACAGCTGGATAAGACATAAGGCTGGACACCTGGGGCTGAGAGGATTGGTGAGTTTTGGTGAGCAACTGCCAAAAGTTTAATGCAATACTTCATGCTACTCATTCCAAGGGTCCCAACAATCCAGGTTGAAGGGAATCTTCCTACAGCTAAACCATGCTTGGGAAACCCAGCGGCTGGTATACCATACGATCGGGAAAGGTTTCTAAAACGCACCTCATTTTTCCTCTCCTGGGGATCCGGATCGACATTCCAGCCGCTTTACTAACAACATCCCCACATGGAGAGTCAATGCCTTTAAGTTCTGGTATCGCACAGTCTGCAGTTAGTGCGGAGGATGAATGGGAATAGGGGGAACCAGTGAGAAACAAGCTGTAGCGGTTTCAATGGGCACATGTCACTCTAATTTCACATCAGTAAGAAGAATAAACCAAAGGCACAGCAAGGTGCCCCAGAAGAAGAATAGGGCCGGAAGGAATCCTGTGGTTATGAGGCAAGATCACAAAAATATGAGCTGAAAAATGGAGCTAAGGGCCACTGCAATTCAAAAACGTGCAGAGTTATAAAGGCCAACTATTTTCAAAAATTATATTGAGGTAAGGCTATGAAGAGGCATTGAAAGCAAGGCAGAATTGCAGGAAACCTATTTCAGGAGGTAGACAGGAATTGCATTTAAAGCATAGGAAAAGAGGCAGAACGTCGACAATCATGCACTTGGCCAAAAAGGGCGTATGCGTTTTGTCCTGAATATATTCAGGAAAAAAACGCATACGCGCTTTTTGGCCAACCAAGCAAGCTTGCAAATGAAATCTGCACTACAATGAAGTCTCACTTCCCCCCGGTCAAAAGGGCCATCTGAAAAAAGTGTAAAATACAGAAAGGCAGGACAGGCAATGGAGAACTAGGAGCCTTGTTATGCTGATGGGAGGGATGTAAATTGCCAACAGCCACTCAGGGAGAAGTGTATGGTGTTTCCTGAAACATCTAAAAAACAAAGCAACAGAGCCTAGGGCACTTCCACTTATGGTCCTATAGCTTAGGGAAATTAAAATCAAAAAGACACAGCCACCCAAAAGTTTGGGATGGCTATGTTTACAAGAACCTCGTTTATGGTACAAGTTCAATATCGCAGAAAGTGAAAAATGGATAAAGAAGTTGTGGTACTTACGTACAATGCAATATCACTCAGCAATGAAATCTATGTCATCAGGCCCGTAGCAGCATAATGAGTGGATTCAGGTATGATGATTCTAACTGAAATAAGTCACACAGAAAAAGAAACATCATAAGATATCACTAATACACGGAATGTAAACTTGCTACAAAGGACACTGAATTACAAATACAGAAATAAGTTCTCAAATTTAGAAAACCAACTTATGCTTGCTTAAGGGGAAAGGTGAGTTGGGGTGCTGCATAAAACAGAGATTGAAATGAGCACAGATAATGTTCCTTAAGCCAAATATGGAATAGACAAGAGATACTCCTTGCTCAACGAAATGGACTCAACACCCCATATTAAATGGCTAAGAATGTACCTGACTAGTAAGTATCTTAAAACCTATGGATTGTTATGTCTCCGAAAGAGTATCAAGCGTGTGTACAGGGGCATAAAAGCAGCACTGATAGGATTGGAGAGGTTTCAGTGAGCAAATGAAGACCCTTTGAAGTCATAGTGCATGGTACCCATTCCACGGGTCTCAACTCTCCAGGTTTAAGGGATTCTTCCTTCAGCTAAAACACGCATGTGGAACCCAGAGTATGATCAACCGTGTGATCGGAGACGTGTTCAAATATGTCTACAGTGTTCGTCCCCTGGTACTCGGGTGCAAACATTCCAGACGCTTTACTAACACTCTCCCGACTTTGGAGAGTCAGTGACTTTAACCTCCTGTTTGGCCCAGTTTGCATTTCTGCGGAAGATGAACAGGAATAGGTAGAACCAATGAGAGACTAGATGGAGGTGTCCTGGACGGGCAAATTTTAACTCTCATTTCCCACCAGGAAGAGGAATTAACCAAAGGCTCAGCGTGCCGTCGCCGGAACCAGATTAGGGCCTGAAGCAATCCTGCGGTGTTGCGGCCAGCTCACAAGAAAGCGAGTTGAAGAAAGGAGCTCAGGGGCACTGTAATTCACAAACCTGCAGAGTTATAAATGAAAAACTAACGTCCAAAACTATGTTGAGGTAAGGCAAAGAGAGGATCTGAATGCAAGACAGAATTGCAAGAAACAGATTTTCAAGAGATAGATTGGACTCGTCTTTAAAGCACATGAAAAGCGGCAGAATTTCGACAATGATGCAGTTTGGCCCAAAAGGGCGTATGCGTTTTTTCCTGATTATATCCAGGAAAAAACGCATACGCACTTTATGGGCAACGAAGCAAGCAAGGCAATGCAAAATGTGCACAACAAAGAAGTCTCATTTCCCACCGGTCAAAAGGGCCATCCTAAAAAAATTGTAAAAACCAGAAATGCAGGACAGGCCATGGAGAACAGGGAGCCTTTATTACGCTGATGGGCAGTGTGTGAACTGCCGAGAGCCACTCTGGAGAAGTGTATGGTGGTTTCCTAAATCATCTAAAAAACAGAGCTACAGAGCATAGGACACTTCAATCATGGGAATATATCTAGGGAAGTCTAAAAATCAACAAGACACAAGCACACCACAGTTTTAGGGCTACTCTGTTTACAAGAACCTCAACTTCAGTACACCTTAAATATCCAGGAAAGAGAACAATGGATAAAGAAGATGTGGTACTTATGTACAATGGAATATCTCTTCACCATGAAATCAAGGTAATAAGGCTAGTAGAAGGATAAAGAGTGGATTTAGGTCCGATAATACTACTTGAAATAAGTCAAACAGAAAAAGAAACATATCATAAGATATCACTTATAGAGGGAGGGTAAATATGGCTGCACAAGAAATGAATTACAGAACAGAACCAGTGTCTCACATTTAGAAAACACACTTATGTCAAGCTTAAGGGGAAAGGAGAGGTGGGGTGATGCATAAAACCAGAGTTTGAAATTAGCACAGATACCGTTCAATAAACCAAATAGATATTAGACAAGATCTACACCTTGCTCACTACCTTATAAACCGCAGAGAAATATATCTGAGTAATAAGAATCTTAAAATCCATGTATTGATATATCTCCATAAGGGAATCAAGTGTGTGCAGAGTGGCACAAACACAGCAGTGAAAATGAGCTAAACCCCATTATAGAAATAAATTTTAGAAACAAAACGCAGAAACAATGAAAGAGAGAAAAATTCTTACAAAATTTGCTCAGGGGCTGTGATGCAACCTGGATTGACCACATATAAACCCACAGCTGGATAAGACATAAGGCTGGACACCTGGGGCTGAGAGGATTGGTGAGTTTTGGTGAGCAACTGCCAAAAGTTTAATGCAATACTTCATGCTACTCATTCCAAGGGTCCCAACAATCCAGGTTGAAGGGAATCTTCCTACAGCTAAACCATGCTTGGGAAACCCAGCGACTGGTATACCATACGATCGGGAAAGGTTTCTAAAACGCACCTCATTTTTCCTCTCCTGGGGATCCGGATCGACATTCCAGCCGCTTTACTAACAACATCCCCACATGGAGAGTCAATGCCTTTAAGTTCTGGTATCGCACAGTCTGCAGTTAGTGCGGAGGATGAATGGGAATAGGGGGAACCAGTGAGAAACAAGCTGTAGCGGTTTCAATGGGCACATGTCACTCTAATTTCACATCAGTAAGAAGAATAAACCAAAGGCACAGCAAGGTGCCCCAGAAGAAGAATAGGGCCGGAAGGAATCTGTGGTTATGAGGCAAGATCACAAAAATATGAGCTGAAAAATGGAGCTAAGGGCCACTGCAATTCAAAAACGTGCAGAGTTATAAAGGCCAACTATTTTCAAAAATTATATTGAGGTAAGGCTATGAAGAGGCATTGAAAGCAAGGCAGAATTGCAGGGAAACCTATTTCAGGAGGTAGACAGGAATTGCATTTAAAGCATAGGAAAAGAGGCAGAACGTCGACAATCATGCACTTGGCCAAAAAGGGCGTATGCGTTTTGTCCTGAATATATTCAGGAAAAAAACGCATACGCGCTTTTTGGCCAACCAAGCAAGCTTGCAAATGAAATCTGCACTACAATGAAGTCTCACTTCCCCCCGGTCAAAAGGGCCATCTGAAAAAAGTGTAAAATACAGAAAGGCAGGACAGGCAATGGAGAACTAGGAGCCTTGTTATGCTGATGGGAGGGATGTAAATTGCCAACAGCCACTCAGGAGAAGTGTATGGTGTTTCCTGAAACATCTAAAAAACAAAGCAACAGAGCCTAGGGCACTTCCACTTATGGTCCTATAGCTTAGGGAAATTAAAATCAAAAAGACACAGCCACCCAAAAGTTTGGGATGGCTATGTTTACAAGAACCTCGTTTATGGTACAAGTTCAATATCGCAGAAAGTGAAAAATGGATAAAGAAGTTGTGGTACTTACGTACAATGCAATGTCACTCAGCAATGACATCTATGTCATCAGGCCCGTAGCAGCATAATGAGTGGATTCAGGTATGATGATTCTAATTGAAATAAGTCACACAGAAAAAGAAACATCATAAGATATCACTAATACACGGAATGTAAACTTGCTACAAAGAACTGAATTACAAAACAGAATAAGTTCTCAAATTTAGGAAAACCAACTTATGCTTGCTTAAGGGCAAAGGTGAGTTGGGGTGCTGCATAAAACCAGAGATTGAAATGAGCACAGATAATGTTCCTTAAGCCAAATATGGAATAGACAAGAGATACTCCTTGCTCAACGAAATGGACTCAACACCCCATATTAAATGGCTAAGAATGTACCTGACTAGTAAGTATCTTAAAACCTATGGATTGTTATGTCTCCGAAAGAGTATCAAGCGTGTGTACAGGGACATAAACGCAGCAGTGATAGGATTGGAGAGGTTCAGTGAGCAAATGAAGACCCTTTGAAGTCATAGTGCATGGTACCCATTCCACGGGTCTCAACTCTCCAGGTTTAAGGGATTCTTCCTTCAGCTAAAACACGCATGTGGAACCCAGAGTATGATCAACCGTGTGATCGGGAGACGTGTTCAAATATGTCTCAGTGTTCGTCCCCTGGTACTCGGGTGCAACATTCCAGACGCTTTACTAACACTCTCCCGACTTGGAGAGTCAGTGCCTTTAACCTCCTGTTTGGCCCAGTTTGCAATTTCTGTGGAAGATGAACAGGAATAGGTAGAACCAATGAGAGACTAGATGGAGGTGTCTGGACGGGCAAATTTAACTCTCATTTCCCACCAGGAAGAGGAATTAACCAAAGGCACAGCATCCCGCGCCAGAACCAGATTAGGGCCTGAAGCAATCCTGCGGTGTTGCGGCCAGCTCACAAGAAAGCGAGTTGAAGAAAGGAGCTCAGGGGCACTGTAATTCACAAACCTGCAGAGTTATAAATGACAGCTATCATCCAAAAATATACTGAAGTAAGGTTGCCAAGAGGACTTGAAAGCGGGGCATAATTGCAGGACACCGATTTCAGGAGGTAGACTGGAATTGCATTTAAAGCATAGGAAAAGAGGCAGAACGTCGACAATCATGCACTTGGCCAAAAAGGGCGTATGCGGTTTTTCCTGAATATATTCAGGAAAAAACGCATACGCCCTTTTTGGCCAACCAAGCAAGCTTGCAAAGGAAATCTGCACTACAATGAAGTCTCACTTCCCCCCGGTCAAAAGGGCCATCTGAAAAAAGTGTAAAATCCAGAAAGGCAGGACAGGCCATGGAGAACTGGGAGCCTTGTTATGCTGATGGGCGGGATGTAAATTGCCAACAGCCACTGGGGAGAAGTGTATGGTGTTTCCTGAAACATCTAAAAAACAAAGGAACAGAGCCTAGGGAACTTCCACTTATAGTCCTATAGCTTAGGGAAATTAAAATCAAAAAGACACAGCCACCCAAAAGTTTGGGATGGCTATGTTTACAAGAACCTCGTTTATGGTACAAGTTCAATATCGCAGAAAGTGAAAAATGGATAAAGAAGTTGTGGTACTTACGTACAATGCAATATCACTCAGCAATGAAATCTATGTCATCAGGCCCGTAGCAGCATAATGAGTGGATTCAGGTATGATGATTCTAACTGAAATAAGTCACACAGAAAAAGAAACATCATAAGATATCACTAATACACGGAATGTAAACTTGCTACAAAGGAACTGAATTACAAAACAGAATAAGTTCTCAAATTTAGAAAACCAACTTATGCTTGCTTAAGGGGAAAGGTGAGTTGGGGTGCTGCATAAAACCAGAGATTGAAATGAGCACAGATAATGTTCCTTAAGCCAAATATGGAATAGACAAGAGATACTCCTTGCTCAACGAAATGGACTCAACACCCCATATTAAATGGCTAAGAATGTACCTGACTAGTAAGTATCTTAAAACCTATGGATTGTTATGTCTCCGAAAGAGTATCAAGCGTGTGTACAGGGGCATAAAAGCAGCACTGATAGGATTGGAGAGGTTCAGTGAGCAAATGAAGACCCTTTGAAGTCATAGTGCATGGTACCCATTCCACGGGTCTCAACTCTCCAGGTTTAAGGGATTCTTCCTTCAGCTAAAACACGCATGTGGAACCCAGAGTATGATCAACCGTGTGATCGGGAGACGTGTTCAAATATGTCTCAGTGTTCGTCCCCTTGTACTCGGGTGCAACATTCCAGACGCTTTACTAACACTCTCCCGACTTGGAGAGTCAGTGACTTTAACCTCCTGTTTGGCCCAGTTTGCAATTTCTGCGGAAGATGAACAGGAATAGGTAGAACCAATGAGAGACTAGATGGAGGTGTCTGGACGGGCAAATTTAACTCTCATTTCCCACCAGGAAGAGGAATTAACCAAAGGCTCAGCGTGCCGTGCCGGAACCAGATTAGGGCCTGAAGCAATCCTGCGGTGTTGCGGCCAGCTCACAAGAAAGCGAGTTGAAGAAAGGAGCTCAGGGGCACTGTAATTCACAAACCTGCAGAGTTATAAATGAAAACTAACGTCCAAAACTATGTTGAGGTAAGGCAAAGAAGAGGATCTGAATGCAAGACAGAATTGCAAGAAACAGATTTCAAGAGATAGATTGGACTCGTCTTTAAAGCACATGAAAAGCGGCAGAATTTCGACAATGATGCAGTTGGCCCAAAAGGGCGTATGCGTTTTTTCCTGATTATATCCAGGAAAAAACGCATACGCACTTTATGGGCAACGAAGCAAGCAAGCAATGCAAATGTGCACAACAAAGAAGTCTCATTTCCCACCGGTCAAAAGGGCCATCCTAAAAAATTGTAAAAACCAGAAATGCAGGACAGGCCATGGAGAACAGGGAGCCTTTATACGCTGATGGGCAGTGTGTGAACTGCCGAGAGCCACTCTGGAGAAGTGTATGGTGGTTCCTAAATCATCTAAAAAACAGAGCTACAGAGCATAGGACACTTCCAATCATGGGAATATATCTAGGGAAGTCTAAAAATCAACAAGACACAAGCACACCACAGTTTAGGGCTACTCTGTTTACAAGAACCTCAACTTCAGTACACCTTAAATATCCCAGGAAAGAGAACAATGGATAAAGAAGATGTGGTACTTATGTACAATGGAATATCTCTTCACCATGAAATCAATGTAATAAGGCTAGTAGAAGGATAAAGAGTGGATTTAGGTCCGATAATACTACTTGAAATAAGTCAAACAGAAAAAGAAACATATCATAAGATATCACTTATAGAGGGAGGGTAAATATGGCTGCACAAGAAATGAATTACAGAACAGAACAGTGTCTCACATTTAGAAAACACACTTATGTCAGCTTAAGGGGAAAGGAGAGGTGGGGTGATGCATAAAACCAGAGTTTGAAATTAGCACAGATACCGTTCAATAAACCAAATAGATATTAGACAAGATCTACACCTTGCTCAATGAACTGGCCTCAACACACCTTATAAACCGCAGAGAAATATATCTGAGTAATAAGAATCTTAAAATCCATGTATTGATATATCTCCATAAGGGAATCAAGTGTGTGCAGAGTGGCACAAACACAGCAGTGAAAATGAGCTAAACCCCATTATAGAAATAAATTTTAAAAACAAAACGCAGAAACAATGAAAGAGAGAAAAATTCTTACAAAATTTGCTCAGGGGCTGTGATGCAACCTGGATTGACCACATATAAACCCACAGCTGGATAAGACATAAGGCTGGACACCTGGGGCTGAGAGGATTGGTGAGTTTTGGTGAGCAACTGCCAAAAGTTTAATGCAATACTTCATGCTACTCATTCCAAGGGTCCCAACAATCCAGGTTGAAGGGAATCTTCCTACAGCTAAACCATGCTTGGGAAACCCAGCGGCTGGTATACCATACGATCGGGAAAGGTTTCTAAAACGCACCTCATTTTTCCTCTCCTGGGGATCCGGATCGACATTCCAGCCGCTTTACTAACAACATCCCCACATGGAGAGTCAATGCCTTTAAGTTCTGGTATCGCACAGTCTGCAGTTAGTGCGGAGGATGAATGGGAATAGGGGGAACCAGTGAGAAACAAGCTGTAGCGGTTTCAATGGGCACATGTCACTCTAATTTCACATCAGTAAGAAGAATAAACCAAAGGCACAGCAAGGTGCCCCAGAAGAAGAATAGGGCCGGAAGGAATCCTGTGGTTATGAGGCAAGATCACAAAAATATGAGCTGAAAAATGGAGCTAAGGGCCACTGCAATTCAAAAACGTGCAGAGTTATAAAGGCCAACTATTTTCAAAAATTATATTGAGGTAAGGCTATGAAGAGGCATTGAAAGCAAGGCAGAATTGCAGGAAACCTATTTCAGGAGGTAGACAGGAATTGCATTTAAAGCATAGGAAAAGAGGCAGAACGTCGACAATCATGCACTTGGCCAAAAAGGGCGTATGCGTTTTGTCCTGAATATATTCAGGAAAAAAACGCATACGCGCTTTTTGGCCAACCAAGCAAGCTTGCAAATGAAATCTGCACTACAATGAAGTCTCACTTCCCCCCGGTCAAAAGGGCCATCTGAAAAAAGTGTAAAATACAGAAAGGCAGGACAGGCAATGGAGAACTAGGAGCCTTGTTATGCTGATGGGAGGGATGTAAATTGCCAACAGCCACTCAGGAGAAGTGTATGGTGTTTCCTGAAACATCTAAAAAACAAAGCAACAGAGCCTAGGGCACTTCCACTTATGGTCCTATAGCTTAGGGAAATTAAAATCAAAAAGACACAGCCACCCAAAAGTTTGGGATGGCTATGTTTACAAGAACCTCGTTTATGGTACAAGTTCAATATCGCAGAAAGTGAAAAATGGATAAAGAAGTTGTGGTACTTACGTACAATGCAATATCACTCAGCAATGAAATCTATGTCATCAGGCCCGTAGCAGCATAATGAGTGGATTCAGGTATGATGATTCTAACTGAAATAAGTCACACAGAAAAAGAAACATCATAAGATATCACTAATACACGGAATGTAAACTTGCTACAAAGGAACTGAATTACAAAACAGAATAAGTTCTCAAATTTAGAAAACCAACTTATGCTTGCTTAAGGGGAAAGGTGAGTTGGGGTGCTGCATAAAACCAGAGATTGAAATGAGCACAGATAATGTTCCTTAAGCCAAATATGGAATAGACAAGAGATACTCCTTGCTCAACGAAATGGACTCAACACCCCATATTAAATGGCTAAGAATGTACCTGACTAGTAAGTATCTTAAAACCTATGGATTGTTATGTCTCCGAAAGAGTATCAAGCGTGTGTACAGGGGCATAAAAGCAGCACTGATAGGATTGGAGAGGTTCAGTGAGCAAATGAAGACCCTTTGAAGTCATAGTGCATGGTACCCATTCCACGGGTCTCAACTCTCCAGGTTTAAGGGATTCTTCCTTCAGCTAAAACACGCATGTGGAACCCAGAGTATGATCAACCGTGTGATCGGGAGACGTGTTCAAATATGTCTCAGTGTTCGTCCCCTGGTACTCGGGTGCAACATTCCAGACGCTTTACTAACACTCTCCCGACTTGGAGAGTCAGTGACTTTAACCTCCTGTTTGGCCCAGTTTGCAATTTCTGCGGAAGATGAACAGGAATAGGTAGAACCAATGAGAGACTAGATGGAGGTGTCTGGACGGGCAAATTTAACTCTCATTTCCCACCAGGAAGAGGAATTAACCAAAGGCTCAGCGTGCCGTGCCGGAACCAGATTAGGGCCTGAAGCAATCCTGCGGTGTTGCGGCCAGCTCACAAGAAAGCGAGTTGAAGAAAGGAGCTCAGGGGCACTGTAATTCACAAACCTGCAGAGTTATAAATGAAAACTAACGTCCAAAACTATGTTGAGGTAAGGCAAAGAAGAGGATCTGAATGCAAGACAGAATTGCAAGAAACAGATTTCAAGAGATAGATTGGACTCGTCTTTAAAGCACATGAAAAGCGGCAGAATTTCGACAATGATGCAGTTGGCCCAAAAGGGCGTATGCGTTTTTTCCTGATTATATCCAGGAAAAAACGCATACGCACTTTATGGGCAACGAAGCAAGCAAGCAATGCAAATGTGCACAACAAAGAAGTCTCATTTCCCACCGGTCAAAAGGGCTATCCTAAAAAATTGTAAAAACCAGAAATGCAGGACAGGCCATGGAGAACAGGGAGCCTTTATACGCTGATGGGCAGTGTGTGAACTGCCGAGAGCCACTCTGGAGAAGTGTATGGTGGTTCCTAAATCATCTAAAAAACAGAGCTACAGAGCATAGGACACTTCCAATCATGGGAATATATCTAGGGAAGTCTAAAAATCAACAAGACACAAGCACACCACAGTTTAGGGCTACTCTGTTTACAAGAACCTCAACTTCAGTACACCTTAAATATCCCAGGAAAGAGAACAATGGATAAAGAAGATGTGGTACTTATGTACAATGGAATATCTCTTCACCATGAAATCAATGTAATAAGGCTAGTAGAAGGATAAAGAGTGGATTTAGGTCCGATAATACTACTTGAAATAAGTCAAACAGAAAAAGAAACATATCATAAGATATCACTTATAGAGGGAGGGTAAATATGGCTGCACAAGAAATGAATTACAGAACAGAACAGTGTCTCACATTTAGAAAACACACTTATGTCAGCTTAAGGGGAAAGGAGAGGTGGGGTGATGCATAAAACCAGAGTTTGAAATTAGCACAGATACCGTTCAATAAACCAAATAGATATTAGACAAGATCTACACCTTGCTCAATGAACTGGCCTCAACACACCTTATAAACCGCAGAGAAATATATCTGAGTAATAAGAATCTTAAAATCCATGTATTGATATATCTCCATAAGGGAATCAAGTGTGTGCAGAGTGGCACAAACACAGCAGTGAAAATGAGCTAAACCCCATTATAGAAATAAATTTTAGAAACAAAACGCAGAAACAATGAAAGAGAGAAAAATTCTTACAAAATTTGCTCAGGGGCTGTGATGCAACCTGGATTGACCACATATAAACCCACAGCTGGATAAGACATAAGGCTGGACACCTGGGGCTGAGAGGATTGGTGAGTTTTGGTGAGCAACTGCCAAAAGTTTAATGCAATACTTCATGCTACTCATTCCAAGGGTCCCAACAATCCAGGTTGAAGGGAATCTTCCTACAGCTAAACCATGCTTGGGAAACCCAGCGGCTGGTATACCATACGATCGGGAAAGGTTTCTAAAACGCACCTCATTTTTCCTCTCCTGGGGATCCGGATCGACATTCCAGCCGCTTTACTAACAACATCCCCACATGGAGAGTCAATGCCTTTAAGTTCTGGTATCGCACAGTCTGCAGTTAGTGCGGAGGATGAATGGGAATAGGGGGAACCAGTGAGAAACAAGCTGTAGCGGTTTCAATGGGCACATGTCACTCTAATTTCACATCAGTAAGAAGAATAAACCAAAGGCACAGCAAGGTGCCCCAGAAGAAGAATAGGGCCGGAAGGAATCCTGTGGTTATGAGGCAAGATCACAAAAATATGAGCTGAAAAATGGAGCTAAGGGCCACTGCAATTCAAAAACGTGCAGAGTTATAAAGGCCAACTATTTTCAAAAATTATATTGAGGTAAGGCTATGAAGAGGCATTGAAAGCAAGGCAGAATTGCAGGAAACCTATTTCAGGAGGTAGACAGGAATTGCATTTAAAGCATAGGAAAAGAGGCAGAACGTCGACAATCATGCACTTGGCCAAAAAGGGCGTATGCGTTTTGTCCTGAATATATTCAGGAAAAAAACGCATACGCGCTTTTTGGCCAACCAAGCAAGCTTGCAAATGAAATCTGCACTACAATGAAGTCTCACTTCCCCCCGGTCAAAAGGGCCATCTGAAAAAAGTGTAAAATACAGAAAGGCAGGACAGGCAATGGAGAACTAGGAGCCTTGTTATGCTGATGGGAGGGATGTAAATTGCCAACAGCCACTCAGGAGAAGTGTATGGTGTTTCCTGAAACATCTAAAAAACAAAGCAACAGAGCCTAGGGCACTTCCACTTATGGTCCTATAGCTTAGGGAAATTAAAATCAAAAAGACACAGCCACCCAAAAGTTTGGGATGGCTATGTTTACAAGAACCTCGTTTATGGTACAAGTTCAATATCGCAGAAAGTGAAAAATGGATAAAGAAGTTGTGGTACTTACGTACAATGCAATATCACTCAGCAATGACATCTATGTCATCAGGCCCGTAGCAGCATAATGAGTGGATTCAGGTATGATGATTCTAACTGAAATAAGTCACACAGAAAAAGAAACATCATAAGATATCACTAATACACGGAATGTAAACTTGCTACAAAGGAACTGAATTACAAAACAGAATAAGTTCTCAAATTTAGAAAACCAACTTATGCTTGCTTAAGGGGAAAGGTGAGTTGGGGTGCTGCATAAAACCAGAGATTGAAATGAGCACAGATAATGTTCCTTAAGCCAAATATGGAATAGACAAGAGATACTCCTTGCTCAACGAAATGGACTCAACACCCCATATTAAATGGCTAAGAATGTACCTGACTAGTAAGTATCTTAAAACCTATGGATTGTTATGTCTCCGAAAGAGTATCAAGCGTGTGTACAGGGGCATAAAAGCAGCACTGATAGGATTGGAGAGGTTCGGTGAGCAAATGAAGACCCTTTGAAGTCATAGTGCATGGTACCCATTCCACGGGTCTCAACTCTCCAGGTTTAAGGGATTCTTCCTTCAGCTAAAACACGCATGTGGAACCCAGAGTATGATCAACCGTGTGATCGGGAGACGTGTTCAAATATGTCTCAGTGTTCGTCCCCTGGTACTCGGGTGCAACATTCCAGACGCTTTACTAACACTCTCCCGACTTGGAGAGTCAGTGACTTTAACCTCCTGTTTGGCCCAGTTTGCAATTTCTGCGGAAGATGAACAGGAATAGGTAGAACCAATGAGAGACTAGATGGAGGTGTCTGGACGGGCAAATTTAACTCTCATTTCCCACCAGGAAGAGGAATTAACCAAAGGCTCAGCGTGCCGTGCCGGAACCAGATTAGGGCCTGAAGCAATCCTGCGGTGTTGCGGCCAGCTCACAAGAAAGCGAGTTGAAGAAAGGAGCTCAGGGGCACTGTAATTCACAAACCTGCAGAGTTATAAATGAAAACTAACGTCCAAAACTATGTTGAGGTAAGGCAAAGAAGAGGATCTGAATGCAAGACAGAATTGCAAGAAACAGATTTCAAGAGATAGATTGGACTCGTCTTTAAAGCACATGAAAAGCGGCAGAATTTCGACAATGATGCAGTTGGCCCAAAAGGGCGTATGCGTTTTTTCCTGATTATATCCAGGAAAAAACGCATACGCACTTTATGGGCAACGAAGCAAGCAAGCAATGCAAATGTGCACAACAAAGAAGTCTCATTTCCCACCGGTCAAAAGGGCCATCCTAAAAAATTGTAAAAACCAGAAATGCAGGACAGGCCATGGAGAACAGGGAGCCTTTATACGCTGATGGGCAGTGTGTGAACTGCCGAGAGCCACTCTGGAGAAGTGTATGGTGGTTCCTAAATCATCTAAAAAACAGAGCTACAGAGCATAGGACACTTCCAATCATGGGAATATATCTAGGGAAGTCTAAAAATCAACAAGACACAAGCACACCACAGTTTAGGGCTACTCTGTTTACAAGAACCTCAACTTCAGTACACCTTAAATATCCCAGGAAAGAGAACAATGGATAAAGAAGATGTGGTACTTATGTACAATGGAATATCTCTTCACCATGAAATCAATGTAATAAGGCTAGTAGAAGGATAAAGAGTGGATTTAGGTCCGATAATACTACTTGAAATAAGTCAAACAGAAAAAGAAACATATCATAAGATATCACTTATAGAGGGAGGGTAAATATGGCTGCACAAGAAATGAATTACAGAACAGAACAGTGTCTCACATTTAGAAAACACACTTATGTCAGCTTAAGGGGAAAGGAGAGGTGGGGTGATGCATAAAACCAGAGTTTGAAATTAGCACAGATACCGTTCAATAAACCAAATAGATATTAGACAAGATCTACACCTTGCTCACTGAACTGGCCTCAACACACCTTATAAACCGCAGAGAAATATATCTGAGTAATAAGAATCTTAAAATCCATGTATTGATATATCTCCATAAGGGAATCAAGTGTGTGCAGAGTGGCACAAACACAGCAGTGAAAATGAGCTAAACCCCATTATAGAAATAAATTTTAGAAACAAAACGCAGAAACAATGAAAGAGAGAAAAATTCTTACAAAATTTGCTCAGGGGCTGTGATGCAACCTGGATTGACCACATATAAACCCACAGCTGGATAAGACATAAGGCTGGACACCTGGGGCTGAGAGGATTGGTGAGTTTTGGTGAGCAACTGCCAAAAGTTTAATGCAATACTTCATGCTACTCATTCCAAGGGTCCCAACAATCCAGGTTGAAGGGAATCTTCCTACAGCTAAACCATGCTTGGGAAACCCAGCGACTGGTATACCATACGATCGGGAAAGGTTTCTAAAACGCACCTCATTTTTCCTCTCCTGGGGATCCGGATCGACATTCCAGCCACTTTACTAACAACATCCCCCCATGGAGAGTCAATGCCTTTAAGTTCTGGTATCGCACAGTCTGCAGTTAGTGCGGAGGATGAATGGGAATAGGGGGAACCAGTGAGAAACAAGCTGTAGCGGTTTCAATGGGCACATGTCACTCTAATTTCACATCAGTAAGAAGAATAAACCAAAGGCACAGCAAGGTGCCCCAGAAGAAGAATAGGGCCGGAAGGAATCCTGTGGTTATGAGGCAAGATCACAAAAATATGAGCTGAAAAATGGAGCTAAGGGCCACTGCAATTCAAAAACGTGCAGAGTTATAAAGGCCAACTATTTTCAAAAATTATATTGAGGTAAGGCTATGAAGAGGCATTGAAAGCAAGGCAGAATTGCAGGAAACCTATTTCAGGAGGTAGACAGGAATTGCATTTAAAGCATAGGAAAAGAGGCAGAACGTCGACAATCATGCACTTGGCCAAAAAGGGCGTATGCGTTTTGTCCTGAATATATTCAGGAAAAAAACGCATACGCGCTTTTTGGCCAACCAAGCAAGCTTGCAAATGAAATCTGCACTACAATGAAGTCTCACTTCCCCCCGGTCAAAAGGGCCATCTGAAAAAAGTGTAAAATACAGAAAGGCAGGACAGGCAATGGAGAACTAGGAGCCTTGTTATGCTGATGGGAGGGATGTAAATTGCCAACAGCCACTCAGGAGAAGTGTATGGTGTTTCCTGAAACATCTAAAAAACAAAGCAACAGAGCCTAGGGCACTTCCACTTATGGTCCTATAGCTTAGGGAAATTAAAATCAAAAAGACACAGCCACCCAAAAGTTTGGGATGGCTATGTTTACAAGAACCTCGTTTATGGTACAAGTTCAATATCGCAGAAAGTGAAAAATGGATAAAGAAGTTGTGGTACTTACGTACAATGCAATATCACTCAGCAATGAAATCTATGTCATCAGGCCCGTAGCAGCATAATGAGTGGATTCAGGTATGATGATTCTAACTGAAATAAGTCACACAGAAAAAGAAACATCATAAGATATCACTAATACACGGAATGTAAACTTGCTACAAAGGAACTGAATTACAAAACAGAATAAGTTCTCAAATTTAGAAAACCAACTTATGCTTGCTTAAGGGGAAAGGTGAGTTGGGGTGCTGCATAAAACCAGAGATTGAAATGAGCACAGATAATGTTCCTTAAGCCAAATATGGAATAGACAAGAGATACTCCTTGCTCAACGAAATGGACTCAACACCCCATATTAAATGGCTAAGAATGTACCTGACTAGTAAGTATCTTAAAACCTATGGATTGTTATGTCTCCGAAAGAGTATCAAGCGTGTGTACAGGGGCATAAAAGCAGCACAGATAGGATTGGAGAGGTTCAGTGAGCAAATGAAAACCCTTTGAAGTCATAGTGCATGGTACCCATTCCACGGGTCTCAACTCTCCAGGTTTAAGGGATTCTTCCTTCAGCTAAAACACGCATGTGGACCCCAGAGTATGATCAACCGTGTGATCGGGAGACGTGTTCAAATATGTCTCAGTGTTCGTCCCCTGGTACTCGGGTGCAACATTCCAGACGCTTTACTAACACTCTCCCGACTTGGAGAGTCAGTGACTTTAACCTCCTGTTTGGCCCAGTTTGCAATTTCTGCAGAAGATGAACAGGAATAGGTAGAACCAATGAGAGACTAGATGGAGGTGTCTGGACGGGCAAATTTAACTCTCATTTCCCACCAGGAAGAGGAATTAACCAAAGGCTCAGCGTGCCGTGCCGGAACCAGATTAGGGCCTGAAGCAATCCTGCGGTGTTGCGGCCAGCTCACAAGAAAGCGAGTTGAAGAAAGGAGCTCAGGGGCACTGTAATTCACAAACCTGCAGAGTTATAAATGAAAACTAACGTCCAAAACTATGTTGAGGTAAGGCAAAGAAGAGGATCTGAATGCAAGACAGAATTGCAAGAAACAGATTTCAAGAGATAGATTGGACTCGTCTTTAAAGCACATGAAAAGCGGCAGAATTTCGACAATGATGCAGTTGGCCCAAAAGGGCGTATGCGTTTTTTCCTGATTATATCCAGGAAAAAACGCATACGCACTTTATGGGCAACGAAGCAAGCAAGCAATGCAAATGTGCACAACAAAGAAGTCTCATTTCCCACCGGTCAAAAGGGCCATCCTAAAAAATTGTAAAAACCAGAAATGCAGGACAGGCCATGGAGAACAGGGAGCCTTTATACGCTGATGGGCAGTGTGTGAACTGCCGAGAGCCACTCTGGAGAAGTGTATGGTGGTTCCTAAATCATCTAAAAAACAGAGCTACAGAGCATAGGACACTTCCAATCATGGGAATATATCTAGGGAAGTCTAAAAATCAACAAGACACAAGCACACCACAGTTTAGGGCTACTCTGTTTACAAGAACCTCAACTTCAGTACACCTTAAATATCCCAGGAAAGAGAACAATGGATAAAGAAGATGTGGTACTTATGTACAATGGAATATCTCTTCACCATGAAATCAATGTAATAAGGCTAGTAGAAGGATAAAGAGTGGATTTAGGTCCGATAATACTACTTGAAATAAGTCAAACAGAAAAAGAAACATATCATAAGATATCACTTATAGAGGGAGGGTAAATATGGCTGCACAAGAAATGAATTACAGAACAGAACAGTGTCTCACATTTAGAAAACACACTTATGTCAGCTTAAGGGGAAAGGAGAGGTGGGGTGATGCATAAAACCAGAGTTTGAAATTAGCACAGATACCGTTCAATAAACCAAATAGATATTAGACAAGATCTACACCTTGCTCACTGAACTGGCCTCAACACACCTTATAAACCACAGAGAAATATATCTGAGTAATAAGAATCTTAAAATCCATGTATTGATATATCTCCATAAGGGAATCAAGTGTGTGCAGAGTGGCACAAACACAGCAGTGAAAATGAGCTAAACCCCATTATAGAAATAAATTTTAAAAACAAAACGCAGAAACAATGAAAGAGAGAAAAATTCTTACAAAATTTGCTCAGGGGCTGTGATGCAACCTGGATTGACCACATATAAACCCACAGCTGGATAAGACATAAGGCTGGACACCTGGGGCTGAGAGGATTGGTGAGTTTTGGTGAGCAACTGCCAAAAGTTTAATGCAATACTTCATGCTACTCATTCCAAGGGTCCCAACAATCCAGGTTGAAGGGAATCTTCCTACAGCTAAACCATGCTTGGGAAACCCAGCGACTGGTATACCATACGATCGGGAAAGGTTTCTAAAACGCACCTCATTTTTCCTCTCCTGGGGATCCGGATCGACATTCCAGCCGCTTTACTAACAACATCCCCACATGGAGAGTCAATGCCTTTAAGTTCTGGTATCGCACAGTCTGCAGTTAGTGCGGAGGATGAATGGGAATAGGGGGAACCAGTGAGAAACAAGCTGTAGCGGTTTCAATGGGCACATGTCACTCTAATTTCACATCAGTAAGAAGAATAAACCAAAGGCACAGCAAGGTGCCCCAGAAGAAGAATAGGGCCGGAAGGAATCCTGTGGTTATGAGGCAAGATCACAAAAATATGAGCTGAAAAATGGAGCTAAGGGCCACTGCAATTCAAAAACGTGCAGAGTTATAAAGGCCAACTATTTTCAAAAATTATATTGAGGTAAGGCTATGAAGAGGCATTGAAAGCAAGGCAGAATTGCAGGAAACCTATTTCAGGAGGTAGACAGGAATTTCATTTAAAGCATAGGAAAAGAGGCAGAACGTCGACAATCATGCACTTGGCCAAAAAGGGCGTATGCGTTTTGTCCTGAATATATTCAGGAAAAAAACGCATACGCGCTTTTTGGCCAACCAAGCAAGCTTGCAAATGAAATCTGCACTACAATGAAGTCTCACTTCCCCCCGGTCAAAAGGGCCATCTGAAAAAAGTGTAAAATACAGAAAGGCAGGACAGGCAATGGAGAACTAGGAGCCTTGTTATGCTGATGGGAGGGATGTAAATTGCCAACAGCCACTCAGGAGAAGTGTATGGTGTTTCCTGAAACATCTAAAAAACAAAGCAACAGAGCCTAGGGCACTTCCACTTATGGTCCTATAGCTTAGGGAAATTAAAATCAAAAAGACACAGCCACCCAAAAGTTTGGGATGGCTATGTTTACAAGAACCTCGTTTATGGTACAAGTTCAATATCGCAGAAAGTGAAAAATGGATAAAGAAGTTGTGGTACTTACGTACAATGCAATATCACTCAGCAATGAAATCTATGTCATCAGGCCCGTAGCAGCATAATGAGTGGATTCAGGTATGATGATTCTAACTGAAATAAGTCACACAGAAAAAGAAACATCATAAGATATCACTAATACACGGAATGTAAACTTGCTACAAAGGAACTGAATTACAAAACAGAATAAGTTCTCAAATTTAGAAAACCAACTTATGCTTGCTTAAGGGGAAAGGTGAGTTGGGGTGCTGCATAAAACCAGAGATTGAAATGAGCACAGATAATGTTCCTTAAGCCAAATATGGAATAGACAAGAGATACTCCTTGCTCAACGAAATGGACTCAACACCCCATATTAAATGGCTAAGAATGTACCTGACTAGTAAGTATCTTAAAACCTATGGATTGTTATGTCTCCGAAAGAGTATCAAGCGTGTGTACAGGGGCATAAAAGCAGCACTGATAGGATTGGAGAGGTTCGGTGAGCAAATGAAGACCCTTTGAAGTCATAGTGCATGGTACCCATTCCACGGGTCTCAACTCTCCAGGTTTAAGGGATTCTTCCTTCAGCTAAAACACGCATGTGGAACCCAGAGTATGATCAACCGTGTGATCGGGAGACGTGTTCAAATATGTCTCAGTGTTCGTCCCCTGGTACTCGGGTGCAACATTCCAGACGCTTTACTAACACTCTCCCGACTTGGAGAGTCAGTGACTTTAACCTCCTGTTTGGCCCAGTTTGCAATTTCTGCGGAAGATGAACAGGAATAGGTAGAACCAATGAGAGACTAGATGGAGGTGTCTGGACGGGCAAATTTAACTCTCATTTCCCACCAGGAAGAGGAATTAACCAAAGGCTCAGCGTGCCGTGCCGGAACCAGATTAGGGCCTGAAGCAATCCTGCGGTGTTGCGGCCAGCTCACAAGAAAGCGAGTTGAAGAAAGGAGCTCAGGGGCACTGTAATTCACAAACCTGCAGAGTTATAAATGAAAACTAACGTCCAAAACTATGTTGAGGTAAGGCAAAGAAGAGGATCTGAATGCAAGACAGAATTGCAAGAAACAGATTTCAAGAGATAGATTGGACTCGTCTTTAAAGCACATGAAAAGCGGCAGAATTTCGACAATGATGCAGTTGGCCCAAAAGGGCGTATGCGTTTTTTCCTGATTATATCCAGGAAAAAACGCATACGCACTTTATGGGCAACGAAGCAAGCAAGCAATGCAAATGTGCACAACAAAGAAGTCTCATTTCCCACCGGTCAAAAGGGCCATCCTAAAAAATTGTAAAAACCAGAAATGCAGGACAGGCCATGGAGAACAGGGAGCCTTTATACGCTGATGGGCAGTGTGTGAACTGCCGAGAGCCACTCTGGAGAAGTGTATGGTGGTTCCTAAATCATCTAAAAAACAGAGCTACAGAGCATAGGACACTTCCAATCATGGGAATATATCTAGGGAAGTCTAAAAATCAACAAGACACAAGCACACCACAGTTTAGGGCTACTCTGTTTACAAGAACCTCAACTTCAGTACACCTTAAATATCCCAGGAAAGAGAACAATGGATAAAGAAGATGTGGTACTTATGTACAATGGAATATCTCTTCACCATGAAATCAATGTAATAAGGCTAGTAGAAGGATAAAGAGTGGATTTAGGTCCGATAATACTACTTGAAATAAGTCAAACAGAAAAAGAAACATATCATAAGATATCACTTATAGAGGGAGGGTAAATATGGCTGCACAAGAAATGAATTACAGAACAGAACAGTGTCTCACATTTAGAAAACACACTTATGTCAGCTTAAGGGGAAAGGAGAGGTGGGGTGATGCATAAAACCAGAGTTTGAAATTAGCACAGATACCGTTCAATAAACCAAATAGATATTAGACAAGATCTACACCTTGCTCACTGAACTGGCCTCAACACACCTTATAAACCGCAGAGAAATATATCTGAGTAATAAGAATCTTAAAATCCATGTATTGATATATCTCCATAAGGGAATCAAGTGTGTGCAGAGTGGCACAAACACAGCAGTGAAAATGAGCTAAACCCCATTATAGAAATAAATTTTAGAAACAAAACGCAGAAACAATGAAAGAGAGAAAAATTCTTACAAAATTTGCTCAGGGGCTGTGATGCAACCTGGATTGACCACATATAAACCCACAGCTGGATAAGACATAAGGCTGGACACCTGGGGCTGAGAGGATTGGTGAGTTTTGGTGAGCAACTGCCAAAAGTTTAATGCAATACTTCATGCTACTCATTCCAAGGGTCCCAACAATCCAGGTTGAAGGGAATCTTCCTACAGCTAAACCATGCTTGGGAAACCCAGCGACTGGTATACCATACGATCGGGAAAGGTTTCTAAAACGCACCTCATTTTTCCTCTCCTGGGGATCCGGATCGACATTCCAGCCACTTTACTAACAACATCCCCACATGGAGAGTCAATGCCTTTAAGTTCTGGTATCGCACAGTCTGCAGTTAGTGCGGAGGATGAATGGGAATAGGGGGAACCAGTGAGAAACAAGCTGTAGCGGTTTCAATGGGCACATGTCACTCTAATTTCACATCAGTAAGAAGAATAAACCAAAGGCACAGCAAGGTGCCCCAGAAGAAGAATAGGGCCGGAAGGAATCCTGTGGTTATGAGGCAAGATCACAAAAATATGAGCTGAAAAATGGAGCTAAGGGCCACTGCAATTCAAAAACGTGCAGAGTTATAAAGGCCAACTATTTTCAAAAATTATATTGAGGTAAGGCTATGAAGAGGCATTGAAAGCAAGGCAGAATTGCAGGAAACCTATTTCAGGAGGTAGACAGGAATTGCATTTAAAGCATAGGAAAAGAGGCAGAACGTCGACAATCATGCACTTGGCCAAAAAGGGCGTATGCGTTTTGTCCTGAATATATTCAGGAAAAAAACGCATACGCGCTTTTTGGCCAACCAAGCAAGCTTGCAAATGAAATCTGCACTACAATGAAGTCTCACTTCCCCCCGGTCAAAAGGGCCATCTGAAAAAAGTGTAAAATACAGAAAGGCAGGACAGGCAATGGAGAACTAGGAGCCTTGTTATGCTGATGGGAGGGATGTAAATTGCCAACAGCCACTCAGGAGAAGTGTATGGTGTTTCCTGAAACATCTAAAAAACAAAGCAACAGAGCCTAGGGCACTTCCACTTATGGTCCTATAGCTTAGGGAAATTAAAATCAAAAAGACACAGCCACCCAAAAGTTTGGGATGGCTATGTTTACAAGAACCTCGTTTATGGTACAAGTTCAATATCGCAGAAAGTGAAAAATGGATAAAGAAGTTGTGGTACTTACGTACAATGCAATATCACTCAGCAATGAAATCTATGTCATCAGGCCCGTAGCAGCATAATGAGTGGATTCAGGTATGATGATTCTAACTGAAATAAGTCACACAGAAAAAGAAACATCATAAGATATCACTAATACACGGAATGTAAACTTGCTACAAAGGAACTGAATTACAAAACAGAATAAGTTCTCAAATTTAGAAAACCAACTTATGCTTGCTTAAGGGGAAAGGTGAGTTGGGGTGCTGCATAAAACCAGAGATTGAAATGAGCACAGATAATGTTCCTTAAGCCAAATATGGAATAGACAAGAGATACTCCTTGCTCAACGAAATGGACTCAACACCCCATATTAAATGGCTAAGAATGTACCTGACTAGTAAGTATCTTAAAACCTATGGATTGTTATGTCTCCGAAAGAGTATCAAGCGTGTGTACAGGGGCATAAAAGCAGCACTGATAGGATTGGAGAGGTTCGGTGAGCAAATGAAGACCCTTTGAAGTCATAGTGCATGGTACCCATTCCACGGGTCTCAACTCTCCAGGTTTAAGGGATTCTTCCTTCAGCTAAAACACGCATGTGGAACCCAGAGTATGATCAACCGTGTGATCGGGAGACGTGTTCAAATATGTCTCAGTGTTCGTCCCCTGGTACTCGGGTGCAACATTCCAGACGCTTTACTAACACTCTCCCGACTTGGAGAGTCAGTGACTTTAACCTCCTGTTTGGCCCAGTTTGCAATTTCTGCGGAAGATGAACAGGAATAGGTAGAACCAATGAGAGACTAGATGGAGGTGTCTGGACGGGCAAATTTAACTCTCATTTCCCACCAGGAAGAGGAATTAACCAAAGGCTCAGCGTGCCGTGCCGGAACCAGATTAGGGCCTGAAGCAATCCTGCGGTGTTGCGGCCAGCTCACAAGAAAGCGAGTTGAAGAAAGGAGCTCAGGGGCACTGTAATTCACAAACCTGCAGAGTTATAAATGAAAACTAACGTCCAAAACTATGTTGAGGTAAGGCAAAGAAGAGGATCTGAATGCAAGACAGAATTGCAAGAAACAGATTTCAAGAGATAGATTGGACTCGTCTTTAAAGCACATGAAAAGCGGCAGAATTTCGACAATGATGCAGTTGGCCCAAAAGGGCGTATGCGTTTTTTCCTGATTATATCCAGGAAAAAACGCATACGCACTTTATGGGCAACGAAGCAAGCAAGCAATGCAAATGTGCACAACAAAGAAGTCTCATTTCCCACCGGTCAAAAGGGCCATCCTAAAAAATTGTAAAAACCAGAAATGCAGGACAGGCCATGGAGAACAGGGAGCCTTTATACGCTGATGGGCAGTGTGTGAACTGCCGAGAGCCACTCTGGAGAAGTGTATGGTGGTTCCTAAATCATCTAAAAAACAGAGCTACAGAGCATAGGACACTTCCAATCATGGGAATATATCTAGGGAAGTCTAAAAATCAACAAGACACAAGCACACCACAGTTTAGGGCTACTCTGTTTACAAGAACCTCAACTTCAGTACACCTTAAATATCCCAGGAAAGAGAACAATGGATAAAGAAGATGTGGTACTTATGTACAATGGAATATCTCTTCACCATGAAATCAATGTAATAAGGCTAGTAGAAGGATAAAGAGTGGATTTAGGTCCGATAATACTACTTGAAATAAGTCAAACAGAAAAAGAAACATATCATAAGATATCACTTATAGAGGGAGGGTAAATATGGCTGCACAAGAAATGAATTACAGAACAGAACAGTGTCTCACATTTAGAAAACACACTTATGTCAGCTTAAGGGGAAAGGAGAGGTGGGGTGATGCATAAAACCAGAGTTTGAAATTAGCACAGATACCGTTCAATAAACCAAATAGATATTAGACAAGATCTACACCTTGCTCAATGAACTGGCCTCAACACACCTTATAAACCGCAGAGAAATATATCTGAGTAATAAGAATCTTAAAATCCATGTATTGATATATCTCCATAAGGGAATCAAGTGTGTGCAGAGTGGCACAAACACAGCAGTGAAAATGAGCTAAACCCCATTATAGAAATAAATTTTAAAAACAAAACGCAGAAACAATGAAAGAGAGAAAAATTCTTACAAAATTTGCTCAGGGGCTGTGATGCAACCTGGATTGACCACATATAAACCCACAGCTGGATAAGACATAAGGCTGGACACCTGGGGCTGAGAGGATTGGTGAGTTTTGGTGAGCAACTGCCAAAAGTTTAATGCAATACTTCATGCTACTCATTCCAAGGGTCCCAACAATCCAGGTTGAAGGGAATCTTCCTACAGCTAAACCATGCTTGGGAAACCCAGCGGCTGGTATACCATACGATCGGGAAAGGTTTCTAAAACGCACCTCATTTTTCCTCTCCTGGGGATCCGGATCGACATTCCAGCCGCTTTACTAACAACATCCCCACATGGAGAGTCAATGCCTTTAAGTTCTGGTATCGCACAGTCTGCAGTTAGTGCGGAGGATGAATGGGAATAGGGGGAACCAGTGAGAAACAAGCTGTAGCGGTTTCAATGGGCACATGTCACTCTAATTTCACATCAGTAAGAAGAATAAACCAAAGGCACAGCAAGGTGCCCCAGAAGAAGAATAGGGCCGGAAGGAATCCTGTGGTTATGAGGCAAGATCACAAAAATATGAGCTGAAAAATGGAGCTAAGGGCCACTGCAATTCAAAAACGTGCAGAGTTATAAAGGCCAACTATTTTCAAAAATTATATTGAGGTAAGGCTATGAAGAGGCATTGAAAGCAAGGCAGAATTGCAGGAAACCTATTTCAGGAGGTAGACAGGAATTGCATTTAAAGCATAGGAAAAGAGGCAGAACGTCGACAATCATGCACTTGGCCAAAAAGGGCGTATGCGTTTTGTCCTGAATATATTCAGGAAAAAAACGCATACGCGCTTTTTGGCCAACCAAGCAAGCTTGCAAATGAAATCTGCACTACAATGAAGTCTCACTTCCCCCCGGTCAAAAGGGCCATCTGAAAAAAGTGTAAAATACAGAAAGGCAGGACAGGCAATGGAGAACTAGGAGCCTTGTTATGCTGATGGGAGGGATGTAAATTGCCAACAGCCACTCAGGAGAAGTGTATGGTGTTTCCTGAAACATCTAAAAAACAAAGCAACAGAGCCTAGGGCACTTCCACTTATGGTCCTATAGCTTAGGGAAATTAAAATCAAAAAGACACAGCCACCCAAAAGTTTGGGATGGCTATGTTTACAAGAACCTCGTTTATGGTACAAGTTCAATATCGCAGAAAGTGAAAAATGGATAAAGAAGTTGTGGTACTTACGTACAATGCAATATCACTCAGCAATGAAATCTATGTCATCAGGCCCGTAGCAGCATAATGAGTGGATTCAGGTATGATGATTCTAACTGAAATAAGTCACACAGAAAAAGAAACATCATAAGATATCACTAATACACGGAATGTAAACTTGCTACAAAGGAACTGAATTACAAAACAGAATAAGTTCTCAAATTTAGAAAACCAACTTATGCTTGCTTAAGGGGAAAGGTGAGTTGGGGTGCTGCATAAAACCAGAGATTGAAATGAGCACAGATAATGTTCCTTAAGCCAAATATGGAATAGACAAGAGATACTCCTTGCTCAACGAAATGGACTCAACACCCCATATTAAATGGCTAAGAATGTACCTGACTAGTAAGTATCTTAAAACCTATGGATTGTTATGTCTCCGAAAGAGTATCAAGCGTGTGTACAGGGGCATAAAAGCAGCACTGATAGGATTGGAGAGGTTCAGTGAGCAAATGAAGACCCTTTGAAGTCATAGTGCATGGTACCCATTCCACGGGTCTCAACTCTCCAGGTTTAAGGGATTCTTCCTTCAGCTAAAACACGCATGTGGAACCCAGAGTATGATCAACCGTGTGATCGGGAGACGTGTTCAAATATGTCTCAGTGTTCGTCCCCTGGTACTCGGGTGCAACATTCCAGACGCTTTACTAACACTCTCCCGACTTGGAGAGTCAGTGACTTTAACCTCCTGTTTGGCCCAGTTTGCAATTTCTGCGGAAGATGAACAGGAATAGGTAGAACCAATGAGAGACTAGATGGAGGTGTCTGGACGGGCAAATTTAACTCTCATTTCCCACCAGGAAGAGGAATTAACCAAAGGCTCAGCGTGCCGTGCCGGAACCAGATTAGGGCCTGAAGCAATCCTGCGGTGTTGCGGCCAGCTCACAAGAAAGCGAGTTGAAGAAAGGAGCTCAGGGGCACTGTAATTCACAAACCTGCAGAGTTATAAATGAAAACTAACGTCCAAAACTATGTTGAGGTAAGGCAAAGAAGAGGATCTGAATGCAAGACAGAATTGCAAGAAACAGATTTCAAGAGATAGATTGGACTCGTCTTTAAAGCACATGAAAAGCGGCAGAATTTCGACAATGATGCAGTTGGCCCAAAAGGGCGTATGCGTTTTTTCCTGATTATATCCAGGAAAAAACGCATACGCACTTTATGGGCAACGAAGCAAGCAAGCAATGCAAATGTGCACAACAAAGAAGTCTCATTTCCCACCGGTCAAAAGGGCCATCCTAAAAAATTGTAAAAACCAGAAATGCAGGACAGGCCATGGAGAACAGGGAGCCTTTATACGCTGATGGGCAGTGTGTGAACTGCCGAGAGCCACTCTGGAGAAGTGTATGGTGGTTCCTAAATCATCTAAAAAACAGAGCTACAGAGCATAGGACACTTCCAATCATGGGAATATATCTAGGGAAGTCTAAAAATCAACAAGACACAAGCACACCACAGTTTAGGGCTACTCTGTTTACAAGAACCTCAACTTCAGTACACCTTAAATATCCCAGGAAAGAGAACAATGGATAAAGAAGATGTGGTACTTATGTACAATGGAATATCTCTTCACCATGAAATCAATGTAATAAGGCTAGTAGAAGGATAAAGAGTGGATTTAGGTCCGATAATACTACTTGAAATAAGTCAAACAGAAAAAGAAACATATCATAAGATATCACTTATAGAGGGAGGGTAAATATGGCTGCACAAGAAATGAATTACAGAACAGAACAGTGTCTCACATTTAGAAAACACACTTATGTCAGCTTAAGGGGAAAGGAGAGGTGGGGTGATGCATAAAACCAGAGTTTGAAATTAGCACAGATACCGTTCAATAAACCAAATAGATATTAGACAAGATCTACACCTTGCTCACTGAACTGGCCTCAACACACCTTATAAACCGCAGAGAAATATATCTGAGTAATAAGAATCTTAAAATCCATGTATTGATATATCTCCATAAGGGAATCAAGTGTGTGCAGAGTGGCACAAACACAGCAGTGAAAATGAGCTAAACCCCATTATAGAAATAAATTTTAGAAACAAAACGCAGAAACAATGAAAGAGAGAAAAATTCTTACAAAATTTGCTCAGGGGCTGTGATGCAACCTGGATTGACCACATATAAACCCACAGCTGGATAAGACATAAGGCTGGACACCTGGGGCTGAGAGGATTGGTGAGTTTTGGTGAGCAACTGCCAAAAGTTTAATGCAATACTTCATGCTACTCATTCCAAGGGTCCCAACAATCCAGGTTGAAGGGAATCTTCCTACAGCTAAACCATGCTTGGGAAACCCAGCGACTGGTATACCATACGATCGGGAAAGGTTTCTAAAACGCACCTCATTTTTCCTCTCCTGGGGATCCGGATCGACATTCCAGCCGCTTTACTAACAACATCCCCACATGGAGAGTCAATGCCTTTAAGTTCTGATATCGCACAGTCTGCAGTTAGTGCGGAGGATGAATGGGAATAGGGGGAACCAGTGAGAAACAAGCTGTAGCGGTTTCAATGGGCACATGTCACTCTAATTTCACATCAGTAAGAAGAATAAACCAAAGGCACAGCAAGGTGCCCCAGAAGAAGAATAGGGCCGGAAGGAATCCTGTGGTTATGAGGCAAGATCACAAAAATATGAGCTGAAAAATGGAGCTAAGGGCCACTGCAATTCAAAAACGTGCAGAGTTATAAAGGCCAACTATTTTCAAAAATTATATTGAGGTAAGGCTATGAAGAGGCATTGAAAGCAAGGCAGAATTGCAGGAAACCTATTTCAGGAGGTAGACAGGAATTGCATTTAAAGCATAGGAAAAGAGGCAGAACGTCGACAATCATGCACTTGGCCAAAAAGGGCGTATGCGTTTTGTCCTGAATATATTCAGGAAAAAAACGCATACGCGCTTTTTGGCCAACCAAGCAAGCTTGCAAATGAAATCTGCACTACAATGAAGTCTCACTTCCCCCCGGTCAAAAGGGCCATCTGAAAAAAGTGTAAAATACAGAAAGGCAGGACAGGCAATGGAGAACTAGGAGCCTTGTTATGCTGATGGGAGGGATGTAAATTGCCAACAGCCACTCAGGAGAAGTGTATGGTGTTTCCTGAAACATCTAAAAAACAAAGCAACAGAGCCTAGGGCACTTCCACTTATGGTCCTATAGCTTAGGGAAATTAAAATCAAAAAGACACAGCCACCCAAAAGTTTGGGATGGCTATGTTTACAAGAACCTCGTTTATGGTACAAGTTCAATATCGCAGAAAGTGAAAAATGGATAAAGAAGTTGTGGTACTTACGTACAATGCAATGTCACTCAGCAATGACATCTATGTCATCAGGCCCGTAGCAGCATAATGAGTGGATTCAGGTATGATGATTCTAATTGAAATAAGTCACACAGAAAAAGAAACATCATAAGATATCACTAATACACGGAATGTAAACTTGCTACAAAGGAACTGAATTACAAAACAGAATAAGTTCTCAAATTTAGAAAACCAACTTATGCTTGCTTAAGGGCAAAGGTGAGTTGGGGTGCTGCATAAAACCAGAGATTGAAATGAGCACAGATAATGTTCCTTAAGCCAAATATGGAATAGACAAGAGATACTCCTTGCTCAACGAAATGGACTCAACACCCCATATTAAATGGCTAAGAATGTACCTGACTAGTAAGTATCTTAAAACCTATGGATTGTTATGTCTCCGAAAGAGTATCAAGCGTGTGTACAGGGACATAAACGCAGCAGTGATAGGATTGGAGAGGTTCAGTGAGCAAATGAAGACCCTTTGAAGTCATAGTGCATGGTACCCATTCCACGGGTCTCAACTCTCCAGGTTTAAGGGATTCTTCCTTCAGCTAAAACACGCATGTGGAACCCAGAGTATGATCAACCGTGTGATCGGGAGACGTGTTCAAATATGTCTCAGTGTTCGTCCCCTGGTACTCGGGTGCAACATTCCAGACGCTTTACTAACACTCTCCCGACTTGGAGAGTCAGTGACTTTAACCTCCTGTTTGGCCCAGTTTGCAATTTCTGCGGAAGATGAACAGGAATAGGTAGAACCAATGAGAGACTAGATGGAGGTGTCTGGACGGGCAAATTTAACTCTCATTTCCCACCAGGAAGAGGAATTAACCAAAGGCTCAGCGTGCCGTGCCGGAACCAGATTAGGGCCTGAAGCAATCCTGCGGTGTTGCGGCCAGCTCACAAGAAAGCGAGTTGAAGAAAGGAGCTCAGGGGCACTGTAATTCACAAACCTGCAGAGTTATAAATGAAAACTAACGTCCAAAACTATGTTGAGGTAAGGCAAAGAAGAGGATCTGAATGCAAGACAGAATTGCAAGAAACAGATTTCAAGAGATAGATTGGACTCGTCTTTAAAGCACATGAAAAGCGGCAGAATTTCGACAATGATGCAGTTGGCCCAAAAGGGCGTATGCGTTTTTTCCTGATTATATCCAGGAAAAAACGCATACGCACTTTATGGGCAACGAAGCAAGCAAGCAATGCAAATGTGCACAACAAAGAAGTCTCATTTCCCACCGGTCAAAAGGGCCATCCTAAAAAATTGTAAAAACCAGAAATGCAGGACAGGCCATGGAGAACAGGGAGCCTTTATACGCTGATGGGCAGTGTGTGAACTGCCGAGAGCCACTCTGGAGAAGTGTATGGTGGTTCCTAAATCATCTAAAAAACAGAGCTACAGAGCATAGGACACTTCCAATCATGGGAATATATCTAGGGAAGTCTAAAAATCAACAAGACACAAGCACACCACAGTTTAGGGCTACTCTGTTTACAAGAACCTCAACTTCAGTACACCTTAAATATCCCAGGAAAGAGAACAATGGATAAAGAAGATGTGGTACTTATGTACAATGGAATATCTCTTCACCATGAAATCAATGTAATAAGGCTAGTAGAAGGATAAAGAGTGGATTTAGGTCCGATAATACTACTTGAAATAAGTCAAACAGAAAAAGAAACATATCATAAGATATCACTTATAGAGGGAGGGTAAATATGGCTGCACAAGAAATGAATTACAGAACAGAACAGTGTCTCACATTTAGAAAACACACTTATGTCAGCTTAAGGGGAAAGGAGAGGTGGGGTGATGCATAAAACCAGAGTTTGAAATTAGCACAGATACCGTTCAATAAACCAAATAGATATTAGACAAGATCTACACCTTGCTCAATGAACTGGCCTCAACACACCTTATAAACCGCAGAGAAATATATCTGAGTAATAAGAATCTTAAAATCCATGTATTGATATATCTCCATAAGGGAATCAAGTGTGTGCAGAGTGGCACAAACACAGCAGTGAAAATGAGCTAAACCCCATTATAGAAATAAATTTTAAAAACAAAACGCAGAAACAATGAAAGAGAGAAAAATTCTTACAAAATTTGCTCAGGGGCTGTGATGCAACCTGGATTGACCACATATAAACCCACAGCTGGATAAGACATAAGGCTGGACACCTGGCGCTGAGAGGATTGGTGAGTTTTGGTGAGCAACTGCCAAAAGTTTAATGCAATACTTCATGCTACTCATTCCAAGGGTCCCAACAATCCAGGTTGAAGGGAATCTTCCTACAGCTAAACCATGCTTGGGAAACCCAGCGGCTGGTATACCATACGATCGGGAAAGGTTTCTAAAACGCACCTCATTTTTCCTCTCCTGGGGATCCGGATCGACATTCCAGCCGCTTTACTAACAACATCCCCACATGGAGAGTCAATGCCTTTAAGTTCTGGTATCGCACAGTCTGCAGTTAGTGCGGAGGATGAATGGGAATAGGGGGAACCAGTGAGAAACAAGCTGTAGCGGTTTCAATGGGCACATGTCACTCTAATTTCACATCAGTAAGAAGAATAAACCAAAGGCACAGCAAGGTGCCCCAGAAGAAGAATAGGGCCGGAAGGAATCCTGTGGTTATGAGGCAAGATCACAAAAATATGAGCTGAAAAATGGAGCTAAGGGCCACTGCAATTCAAAAACGTGCAGAGTTATAAAGGCCAACTATTTTCAAAAATTATATTGAGGTAAGGCTATGAAGAGGCATTGAAAGCAAGGCAGAATTGCAGGAAACCTATTTCAGGAGGTAGACAGGAATTGCATTTAAAGCATAGGAAAAGAGGCAGAACGTCGACAATCATGCACTTGGCCAAAAAGGGCGTATGCGTTTTGTCCTGAATATATTCAGGAAAAAAACGCATACGCGCTTTTTGGCCAACCAAGCAAGCTTGCAAATGAAATCTGCACTACAATGAAGTCTCACTTCCCCCCGGTCAAAAGGGCCATCTGAAAAAAGTGTAAAATACAGAAAGGCAGGACAGGCAATGGAGAACTAGGAGCCTTGTTATGCTGATGGGAGGGATGTAAATTGCCAACAGCCACTCAGGAGAAGTGTATGGTGTTTCCTGAAACATCTAAAAAACAAAGCAACAGAGCCTAGGGCACTTCCACTTATGGTCCTATAGCTTAGGGAAATTAAAATCAAAAAGACACAGCCACCCAAAAGTTTGGGATGGCTATGTTTACAAGAACCTCGTTTATGGTACAAGTTCAATATCGCAGAAAGTGAAAAATGGATAAAGAAGTTGTGGTACTTACGTACAATGCAATATCACTCAGCAATGAAATCTATGTCATCAGGCCCGTAGCAGCATAATGAGTGGATTCAGGTATGATGATTCTAACTGAAATAAGTCACACAGAAAAAGAAACATCATAAGATATCACTAATACACGGAATGTAAACTTGCTACAAAGGAACTGAATTACAAAACAGAATAAGTTCTCAAATTTAGAAAACCAACTTATGCTTGCTTAAGGGGAAAGGTGAGTTGGGGTGCTGCATAAAACCAGAGATTGAAATGAGCACAGATAATGTTCCTTAAGCCAAATATGGAATAGACAAGAGATACTCCTTGCTCAACGAAATGGACTCAACACCCCATATTAAATGGCTAAGAATGTACCTGACTAGTAAGTATCTTAAAACCTATGGATTGTTATGTCTCCGAAAGAGTATCAAGCGTGTGTACAGGGGCATAAAAGCAGCACTGATAGGATTGGAGAGGTTCAGTGAGCAAATGAAGACCCTTTGAAGTCATAGTGCATGGTACCCATTCCACGGGTCTCAACTCTCCAGGTTTAAGGGATTCTTCCTTCAGCTAAAACACGCATGTGGAACCCAGAGTATGATCAACCGTGTGATCGGGAGACGTGTTCAAATATGTCTCAGTGTTCGTCCCCTGGTACTCGGGTGCAACATTCCAGACGCTTTACTAACACTCTCCCGACTTGGAGAGTCAGTGACTTTAACCTCCTGTTTGGCCCAGTTTGCAATTTCTGCGGAAGATGAACAGGAATAGGTAGAACCAATGAGAGACTAGATGGAGGTGTCTGGACGGGCAAATTTAACTCTCATTTCCCACCAGGAAGAGGAATTAACCAAAGGCTCAGCGTGCCGTGCCGGAACCAGATTAGGGCCTGAAGCAATCCTGCGGTGTTGCGGCCAGCTCACAAGAAAGCGAGTTGAAGAAAGGAGCTCAGGGGCACTGTAATTCACAAACCTGCAGAGTTATAAATGAAAACTAACGTCCAAAACTATGTTGAGGTAAGGCAAAGAAGAGGATCTGAATGCAAGACAGAATTGCAAGAAACAGATTTCAAGAGATAGATTGGACTCGTCTTTAAAGCACATGAAAAGCGGCAGAATTTCGACAATGATGCAGTTGGCCCAAAAGGGCGTATGCGTTTTTTCCTGATTATATCCAGGAAAAAACGCATACGCACTTTATGGGCAACGAAGCAAGCAAGCAATGCAAATGTGCACAACAAAGAAGTCTCATTTCCCACCGGTCAAAAGGGCCATCCTAAAAAATTGTAAAAACCAGAAATGCAGGACAGGCCATGGAGAACAGGGAGCCTTTATACGCTGATGGGCAGTGTGTGAACTGCCGAGAGCCACTCTGGAGAAGTGTATGGTGGTTCCTAAATCATCTAAAAAACAGAGCTACAGAGCATAGGACACTTCCAATCATGGGAATATATCTAGGGAAGTCTAAAAATCAACAAGACACAAGCACACCACAGTTTAGGGCTACTCTGTTTACAAGAACCTCAACTTCAGTACACCTTAAATATCCCAGGAAAGAGAACAATGGATAAAGAAGATGTGGTACTTATGTACAATGGAATATCTCTTCACCATGAAATCAATGTAATAAGGCTAGTAGAAGGATAAAGAGTGGATTTAGGTCCGATAATACTACTTGAAATAAGTCAAACAGAAAAAGAAACATATCATAAGATATCACTTATAGAGGGAGGGTAAATATGGCTGCACAAGAAATGAATTACAGAACAGAACAGTGTCTCACATTTAGAAAACACACTTATGTCAGCTTAAGGGGAAAGGAGAGGTGGGGTGATGCATAAAACCAGAGTTTGAAATTAGCACAGATACCGTTCAATAAACCAAATAGATATTAGACAAGATCTACACCTTGCTCACTGAACTGGCCTCAACACACCTTATAAACCGCAGAGAAATATATCTGAGTAATAAGAATCTTAAAATCCATGTATTGATATATCTCCATAAGGGAATCAAGTGTGTGCAGAGTGGCACAAACACAGCAGTGAAAATGAGCTAAACCCCATTATAGAAATAAATTTTAGAAACAAAACGCAGAAACAATGAAAGAGAGAAAAATTCTTACAAAATTTGCTCAGGGGCTGTGATGCAACCTGGATTGACCACATATAAACCCACAGCTGGATAAGACATAAGGCTGGACACCTGGGGCTGAGAGGATTGGTGAGTTTTGGTGAGCAACTGCCAAAAGTTTAATGCAATACTTCATGCTACTCATTCCAAGGGTCCCAACAATCCAGGTTGAAGGGAATCTTCCTACAGCTAAACCATGCTTGGGAAACCCAGCGACTGGTATACCATACGATCGGGAAAGGTTTCTAAAACGCACCTCATTTTTCCTCTCCTGGGGATCCGGATCGACATTCCAGCCGCTTTACTAACAACATCCCCACATGGAGAGTCAATGCCTTTAAGTTCTGGTATCGCACAGTCTGCAGTTAGTGCGGAGGATGAATGGGAATAGGGGGAACCAGTGAGAAACAAGCTGTAGCGGTTTCAATGGGCACATGTCACTCTAATTTCACATCAGTAAGAAGAATAAACCAAAGGCACAGCAAGGTGCCCCAGAAGAAGAATAGGGCCGGAAGGAATCCTGTGGTTATGAGGCAAGATCACAAAAATATGAGCTGAAAAATGGAGCTAAGGGCCACTGCAATTCAAAAACGTGCAGAGTTATAAAGGCCAACTATTTTCAAAAATTATATTGAGGTAAGGCTATGAAGAGGCATTGAAAGCAAGGCAGAATTGCAGGAAACCTATTTCAGGAGGTAGACAGGAATTGCATTTAAAGCATAGGAAAAGAGGCAGAACGTCGACAATCATGCACTTGGCCAAAAAGGGCGTATGCGTTTTGTCCTGAATATATTCAGGAAAAAAACGCATACGCGCTTTTTGGCCAACCAAGCAAGCTTGCAAATGAAATCTGCACTACAATGAAGTCTCACTTCCCCCCGGTCAAAAGGGCCATCTGAAAAAAGTGTAAAATACAGAAAGGCAGGACAGGCAATGGAGAACTAGGAGCCTTGTTATGCTGATGGGAGGGATGTAAATTGCCAACAGCCACTCAGGAGAAGTGTATGGTGTTTCCTGAAACATCTAAAAAACAAAGCAACAGAGCCTAGGGCACTTCCACTTATGGTCCTATAGCTTAGGGAAATTAAAATCAAAAAGACACAGCCACCCAAAAGTTTGGGATGGCTATGTTTACAAGAACCTCGTTTATGGTACAAGTTCAATATCGCAGAAAGTGAAAAATGGATAAAGAAGTTGTGGTACTTACGTACAATGCAATGTCACTCAGCAATGACATCTATGTCATCAGGCCCGTAGCAGCATAATGAGTGGATTCAGGTATGATGATTCTAATTGAAATAAGTCACACAGAAAAAGAAACATCATAAGATATCACTAATACACGGAATGTAAACTTGCTACAAAGGAACTGAATTACAAAACAGAATAAGTTCTCAAATTTAGAAAACCAACTTATGCTTGCTTAAGGGCAAAGGTGAGTTGGGGTGCTGCATAAAACCAGAGATTGAAATGAGCACAGATAATGTTCCTTAAGCCAAATATGGAATAGACAAGAGATACTCCTTGCTCAACGAAATGGACTCAACACCCCATATTAAATGGCTAAGAATGTACCTGACTAGTAAGTATCTTAAAACCTATGGATTGTTATGTCTCCGAAAGAGTATCAAGCGTGTGTACAGGGACATAAACGCAGCAGTGATAGGATTGGAGAGGTTCAGTGAGCAAATGAAGACCCTTTGAAGTCATAGTGCATGGTACCCATTCCACGGGTCTCAACTCTCCAGGTTTAAGGGATTCTTCCTTCAGCTAAAACACGCATGTGGAACCCAGAGTATGATCAACCGTGTGATCGGGAGACGTGTTCAAATATGTCTCAGTGTTCGTCCCCTTGTACTCGGGTGCAACATTCCAGACGCTTTACTAACACTCTCCCGACTTGGAGAGTCAGTGCCTTTAACCTCCTGTTTGGCCCAGTTTGCAATTTCTGTGGAAGATGAACAGGAATAGGTAGAACCAATGAGAGACTAGATGGAGGTGTCTGGACGGGCAAATTTAACTCTCATTTCCCACCAGGAAGAGGAATTAACCAAAGGCACAGCATCCCGCGCCAGAACCAGATTAGGGCCTGAAGCAATCCTGCGGTGTTGCGGCCAGCTCACAAGAAAGCGAGTTGAAGAAAGGAGCTCAGGGGCACTGTAATTCACAAACCTGCAGAGTTATAAATGACAGCTATCATCCAAAAATATACTGAAGTAAGGTTGCCAAGAGGACTTGAAAGCGGGGCAGAATTGCAGGACACCGATTTCAGGAGGTAGACTGGAATTGCATTTAAAGCATAGGAAAAGAGGCAGAACGTCGACAATCATGCACTTGGCCAAAAAGGGCGTATGCGGTTTTTCCTGAATATATTCAGAAAAAAACGCATACGCCCTTTTTGGCCAACCAAGCAAGCTTGCAAAGGAAATCTGCACTACAATGAAGTCTCACTTCCCCCCGGTCAAAAGGGCCATCTGAAAAAAGTGTAAAATCCAGAAAGGCAGGACAGGCCATGGAGAACTGGGAGCCTTGTTATGCTGATGGGCGGGATGTAAATTGCCAACAGCCACTGGGGAGAAGTGTATGGTGTTTCCTGAAACATCTAAAAAACAAAGGAACAGAGCCTAGGGAACTTCCACTTATAGTCCTATAGCTTAGGGAAATTAAAATCAAAAAGACACAGCCACCCAAAAGTTTGGGATGGCTATGTTTACAAGAACCTCGTTTATGGTACAAGTTCAATATCGCAGAAAGTGAAAAATGGATAAAGAAGTTGTGGTACTTACGTACAATGCAATATCACTCAGCAATGAAATCTATGTCATCAGGCCCGTAGCAGCATAATGAGTGGATTCAGGTATGATGATTCTAACTGAAATAAGTCACACAGAAAAAGAAACATCATAAGATATCACTAATACACGGAATGTAAACTTGCTACAAAGGAACTGAATTACAAAACAGAATAAGTTCTCAAATTTAGAAAACCAACTTATGCTTGCTTAAGGGGAAAGGTGAGTTGGGGTGCTGCATAAAACCAGAGATTGAAATGAGCACAGATAATGTTCCTTAAGCCAAATATGGAATAGACAAGAGATACTCCTTGCTCAACGAAATGGACTCAACACCCCATATTAAATGGCTAAGAATGTACCTGACTAGTAAGTATCTTAAAACCTATGGATTGTTATGTCTCCGAAAGAGTATCAAGCGTGTGTACAGGGGCATAAAAGCAGCACTGATAGGATTGGAGAGGTTCAGTGAGCAAATGAAGACCCTTTGAAGTCATAGTGCATGGTACCCATTCCACGGGTCTCAACTCTCCAGGTTTAAGGGATTCTTCCTTCAGCTAAAACACGCATGTGGAACCCAGAGTATGATCAACCGTGTGATCGGGAGACGTGTTCAAATATGTCTCAGTGTTCGTCCCCTTGTACTCGGGTGCAACATTCCAGACGCTTTACTAACACTCTCCCGACTTGGAGAGTCAGTGCCTTTAACCTCCTGTTTGGCCCAGTTTGCAATTTCTGTGGAAGATGAACAGGAATAGGTAGAACCAATGAGAGACTAGATGGAGGTGTCTGGACGGGCAAATTTAACTCTCATTTCCCACCAGGAAGAGGAATTAACCAAAGGCACAGCATCCCGCGCCAGAACCAGATTAGGGCCTGAAGCAATCCTGCGGTGTTGCGGCCAGCTCACAAGAAAGCGAGTTGAAGAAAGGAGCTCAGGGGCACTGTAATTCACAAACCTGCAGAGTTATAAATGACAGCTATCATCCAAAAATATACTGAAGTAAGGTTGCCAAGAGGACTTGAAAGCGGGGCAGAATTGCAGGACACCGATTTCAGGAGGTAGACTGGAATTGCATTTAAAGCATAGGAAAAGAGGCAGAACGTCGACAATCATGCACTTGGCCAAAAAGGGCGTATGCGGTTTTTCCTGAATATATTCAGAAAAAAACGCATACGCCCTTTTTGGCCAACCAAGCAAGCTTGCAAAGGAAATCTGCACTACAATGAAGTCTCACTTCCCCCCGGTCAAAAGGGCCATCTGAAAAAAGTGTAAAATCCAGAAAGGCAGGACAGGCCATGGAGAACTGGGAGCCTTGTTATGCTGATGGGCGGGATGTAAATTGCCAACAGCCACTGGGGAGAAGTGTATGGTGTTTCCTGAAACATCTAAAAAACAAAGGAACAGAGCCTAGGGAACTTCCACTTATAGTCCTATAGCTTAGGGAAATTAAAATCAAAAAGACACAGCCACCCAAAAGTTTGGGATGGCTATGTTTACAAGAACCTCGTTTATGGTACAAGTTCAATATCGCAGAAAGTGAAAAATGGATAAAGAAGTTGTGGTACTTACGTACAATGCAATATCACTCAGCAATGAAATCTATGTCATCAGGCCCGTAGCAGCATAATGAGTGGATTCAGGTATGATGATTCTAACTGAAATAAGTCACACAGAAAAAGAAACATCATAAGATATCACTAATACACGGAATGTAAACTTGCTACAAAGGAACTGAATTACAAAACAGAATAAGTTCTCAAATTTAGAAAACCAACTTATGCTTGCTTAAGGGGAAAGGTGAGTTGGGGTGCTGCATAAAACCAGAGATTGAAATGAGCACAGATAATGTTCCTTAAGCCAAATATGGAATAGACAAGAGATACTCCTTGCTCAACGAAATGGACTCAACACCCCATATTAAATGGCTAAGAATGTACCTGACTAGTAAGTATCTTAAAACCTATGGATTGTTATGTCTCCGAAAGAGTATCAAGCGTGTGTACAGGGGCATAAAAGCAGCACTGATAGGATTGGAGAGGTTCAGTGAGCAAATGAAGACCCTTTGAAGTCATAGTGCATGGTACCCATTCCACGGGTCTCAACTCTCCAGGTTTAAGGGATTCTTCCTTCAGCTAAAACACGCATGTGGAACCCAGAGTATGATCAACCGTGTGATCGGGAGACGTGTTCAAATATGTCTCAGTGTTCGTCCCCTTGTACTCGGGTGCAACATTCCAGACGCTTTACTAACACTCTCCCGACTTGGAGAGTCAGTGACTTTAACCTCCTGTTTGGCCCAGTTTGCAATTTCTGCGGAAGATGAACAGGAATAGGTAGAACCAATGAGAGACTAGATGGAGGTGTCTGGACGGGCAAATTTAACTCTCATTTCCCACCAGGAAGAGGAATTAACCAAAGGCTCAGCGTGCCGTGCCGGAACCAGATTAGGGCCTGAAGCAATCCTGCGGTGTTGCGGCCAGCTCACAAGAAAGCGAGTTGAAGAAAGGAGCTCAGGGGCACTGTAATTCACAAACCTGCAGAGTTATAAATGAAAACTAACGTCCAAAACTATGTTGAGGTAAGGCAAAGAAGAGGATCTGAATGCAAGACAGAATTGCAAGAAACAGATTTCAAGAGATAGATTGGACTCGTCTTTAAAGCACATGAAAAGCGGCAGAATTTCGACAATGATGCAGTTGGCCCAAAAGGGCGTATGCGTTTTTTCCTGATTATATCCAGGAAAAAACGCATACGCACTTTATGGGCAACGAAGCAAGCAAGCAATGCAAATGTGCACAACAAAGAAGTCTCATTTCCCACCGGTCAAAAGGGCCATCCTAAAAAATTGTAAAAACCAGAAATGCAGGACAGGCCATGGAGAACAGGGAGCCTTTATACGCTGATGGGCAGTGTGTGAACTGCCGAGAGCCACTCTGGAGAAGTGTATGGTGGTTCCTAAATCATCTAAAAAACAGAGCTACAGAGCATAGGACACTTCCAATCATGGGAATATATCTAGGGAAGTCTAAAAATCAACAAGACACAAGCACACCACAGTTTAGGGCTACTCTGTTTACAAGAACCTCAACTTCAGTACACCTTAAATATCCCAGGAAAGAGAACAATGGATAAAGAAGATGTGGTACTTATGTACAATGGAATATCTCTTCACCATGAAATCAATGTAATAAGGCTAGTAGAAGGATAAAGAGTGGATTTAGGTCCGATAATACTACTTGAAATAAGTCAAACAGAAAAAGAAACATATCATAAGATATCACTTATAGAGGGAGGGTAAATATGGCTGCACAAGAAATGAATTACAGAACAGAACAGTGTCTCACATTTAGAAAACACACTTATGTCAGCTTAAGGGGAAAGGAGAGGTGGGGTGATGCATAAAACCAGAGTTTGAAATTAGCACAGATACCGTTCAATAAACCAAATAGATATTAGACAAGATCTACACCTTGCTCAATGAACTGGCCTCAACACACCTTATAAACCGCAGAGAAATATATCTGAGTAATAAGAATCTTAAAATCCATGTATTGATATATCTCCATAAGGGAATCAAGTGTGTGCAGAGTGGCACAAACACAGCAGTGAAAATGAGCTAAACCCCATTATAGAAATAAATTTTAAAAACAAAACGCAGAAACAATGAAAGAGAGAAAAATTCTTACAAAATTTGCTCAGGGGCTGTGATGCAACCTGGATTGACCACATATAAACCCACAGCTGGATAAGACATAAGGCTGGACACCTGGGGCTGAGAGGATTGGTGAGTTTTGGTGAGCAACTGCCAAAAGTTTAATGCAATACTTCATGCTACTCATTCCAAGGGTCCCAACAATCCAGGTTGAAGGGAATCTTCCTACAGCTAAACCATGCTTGGGAAACCCAGCGGCTGGTATACCATACGATCGGGAAAGGTTTCTAAAACGCACCTCATTTTTCCTCTCCTGGGGATCCGGATCGACATTCCAGCCGCTTTACTAACAACATCCCCACATGGAGAGTCAATGCCTTTAAGTTCTGGTATCGCACAGTCTGCAGTTAGTGCGGAGGATGAATGGGAATAGGGGGAACCAGTGAGAAACAAGCTGTAGCGGTTTCAATGGGCACATGTCACTCTAATTTCACATCAGTAAGAAGAATAAACCAAAGGCACAGCAAGGTGCCCCAGAAGAAGAATAGGGCCGGAAGGAATCCTGTGGTTATGAGGCAAGATCACAAAAATATGAGCTGAAAAATGGAGCTAAGGGCCACTGCAATTCAAAAACGTGCAGAGTTATAAAGGCCAACTATTTTCAAAAATTATATTGAGGTAAGGCTATGAAGAGGCATTGAAAGCAAGGCAGAATTGCAGGAAACCTATTTCAGGAGGTAGACAGGAATTGCATTTAAAGCATAGGAAAAGAGGCAGAACGTCGACAATCATGCACTTGGCCAAAAAGGGCGTATGCGTTTTGTCCTGAATATATTCAGGAAAAAAACGCATACGCGCTTTTTGGCCAACCAAGCAAGCTTGCAAATGAAATCTGCACTACAATGAAGTCTCACTTCCCCCCGGTCAAAAGGGCCATCTGAAAAAAGTGTAAAATACAGAAAGGCAGGACAGGCAATGGAGAACTAGGAGCCTTGTTATGCTGATGGGAGGGATGTAAATTGCCAACAGCCACTCAGGAGAAGTGTATGGTGTTTCCTGAAACATCTAAAAAACAAAGCAACAGAGCCTAGGGCACTTCCACTTATGGTCCTATAGCTTAGGGAAATTAAAATCAAAAAGACACAGCCACCCAAAAGTTTGGGATGGCTATGTTTACAAGAACCTCGTTTATGGTACAAGTTCAATATCGCAGAAAGTGAAAAATGGATAAAGAAGTTGTGGTACTTACGTACAATGCAATATCACTCAGCAATGAAATCTATGTCATCAGGCCCGTAGCAGCATAATGAGTGGATTCAGGTATGATGATTCTAACTGAAATAAGTCACACAGAAAAAGAAACATCATAAGATATCACTAATACACGGAATGTAAACTTGCTACAAAGGAACTGAATTACAAAACAGAATAAGTTCTCAAATTTAGAAAACCAACTTATGCTTGCTTAAGGGGAAAGGTGAGTTGGGGTGCTGCATAAAACCAGAGATTGAAATGAGCACAGATAATGTTCCTTAAGCCAAATATGGAATAGACAAGAGATACTCCTTGCTCAACGAAATGGACTCAACACCCCATATTAAATGGCTAAGAATGTACCTGACTAGTAAGTATCTTAAAACCTATGGATTGTTATGTCTCCGAAAGAGTATCAAGCGTGTGTACAGGGGCATAAAAGCAGCACTGATAGGATTGGAGAGGTTCAGTGAGCAAATGAAGACCCTTTGAAGTCATAGTGCATGGTACCCATTCCACGGGTCTCAACTCTCCAGGTTTAAGGGATTCTTCCTTCAGCTAAAACACGCATGTGGAACCCAGAGTATGATCAACCGTGTGATCGGGAGACGTGTTCAAATATGTCTCAGTGTTCGTCCCCTGGTACTCGGGTGCAACATTCCAGACGCTTTACTAACACTCTCCCGACTTGGAGAGTCAGTGACTTTAACCTCCTGTTTGGCCCAGTTTGCAATTTCTGCGGAAGATGAACAGGAATAGGTAGAACCAATGAGAGACTAGATGGAGGTGTCTGGACGGGCAAATTTAACTCTCATTTCCCACCAGGAAGAGGAATTAACCAAAGGCTCAGCGTGCCGTGCCGGAACCAGATTAGGGCCTGAAGCAATCCTGCGGTGTTGCGGCCAGCTCACAAGAAAGCGAGTTGAAGAAAGGAGCTCAGGGGCACTGTAATTCACAAACCTGCAGAGTTATAAATGAAAACTAACGTCCAAAACTATGTTGAGGTAAGGCAAAGAAGAGGATCTGAATGCAAGACAGAATTGCAAGAAACAGATTTCAAGAGATAGATTGGACTCGTCTTTAAAGCACATGAAAAGCGGCAGAATTTCGACAATGATGCAGTTGGCCCAAAAGGGCGTATGCGTTTTTTCCTGATTATATCCAGGAAAAAACGCATACGCACTTTATGGGCAACGAAGCAAGCAAGCAATGCAAATGTGCACAACAAAGAAGTCTCATTTCCCACCGGTCAAAAGGGCCATCCTAAAAAATTGTAAAAACCAGAAATGCAGGACAGGCCATGGAGAACAGGGAGCCTTTATACGCTGATGGGCAGTGTGTGAACTGCCGAGAGCCACTCTGGAGAAGTGTATGGTGGTTCCTAAATCATCTAAAAAACAGAGCTACAGAGCATAGGACACTTCCAATCATGGGAATATATCTAGGGAAGTCTAAAAATCAACAAGACACAAGCACACCACAGTTTAGGGCTACTCTGTTTACAAGAACCTCAACTTCAGTACACCTTAAATATCCCAGGAAAGAGAACAATGGATAAAGAAGATGTGGTACTTATGTACAATGGAATATCTCTTCACCATGAAATCAATGTAATAAGGCTAGTAGAAGGATAAAGAGTGGATTTAGGTCCGATAATACTACTTGAAATAAGTCAAACAGAAAAAGAAACATATCATAAGATATCACTTATAGAGGGAGGGTAAATATGGCTGCACAAGAAATGAATTACAGAACAGAACAGTGTCTCACATTTAGAAAACACACTTATGTCAGCTTAAGGGGAAAGGAGAGGTGGGGTGATGCATAAAACCAGAGTTTGAAATTAGCACAGATACCGTTCAATAAACCAAATAGATATTAGACAAGATCTACACCTTGCTCACTGAACTGGCCTCAACACACCTTATAAACCGCAGAGAAATATATCTGAGTAATAAGAATCTTAAAATCCATGTATTGATATATCTCCATAAGGGAATCAAGTGTGTGCAGAGTGGCACAAACACAGCAGTGAAAATGAGCTAAACCCCATTATAGAAATAAATTTTAGAAACAAAACGCAGAAACAATGAAAGAGAGAAAAATTCTTACAAAATTTGCTCAGGGGCTGTGATGCAACCTGGATTGACCACATATAAACCCACAGCTGGATAAGACATAAGGCTGGACACCTGGGGCTGAGAGGATTGGTGAGTTTTGGTGAGCAACTGCCAAAAGTTTAATGCAATACTTCATGCTACTCATTCCAAGGGTCCCAACAATCCAGGTTGAAGGGAATCTTCCTACAGCTAAACCATGCTTGGGAAACCCAGCGGCTGGTATACCATACGATCGGGAAAGGTTTCTAAAACGCACCTCATTTTTCCTCTCCTGGGGATCCGGATCGACATTCCAGCCGCTTTACTAACAACATCCCCACATGGAGAGTCAATGCCTTTAAGTTCTGGTATCGCACAGTCTGCAGTTAGTGCGGAGGATGAATGGGAATAGGGGGAACCAGTGAGAAACAAGCTGTAGCGGTTTCAATGGGCACATGTCACTCTAATTTCACATCAGTAAGAAGAATAAACCAAAGGCACAGCAAGGTGCCCCAGAAGAAGAATAGGGCCGGAAGGAATCCTGTGGTTATGAGGCAAGATCACAAAAATATGAGCTGAAAAATGGAGCTAAGGGCCACTGCAATTCAAAAACGTGCAGAGTTATAAAGGCCAACTATTTTCAAAAATTATATTGAGGTAAGGCTATGAAGAGGCATTGAAAGCAAGGCAGAATTGCAGGAAACCTATTTCAGGAGGTAGACAGGAATTGCATTTAAAGCATAGGAAAAGAGGCAGAACGTCGACAATCATGCACTTGGCCAAAAAGGGCGTATGCGTTTTGTCCTGAATATATTCAGGAAAAAAACGCATACGCGCTTTTTGGCCAACCAAGCAAGCTTGCAAATGAAATCTGCACTACAATGAAGTCTCACTTCCCCCCGGTCAAAAGGGCCATCTGAAAAAAGTGTAAAATACAGAAAGGCAGGACAGGCAATGGAGAACTAGGAGCCTTGTTATGCTGATGGGAGGGATGTAAATTGCCAACAGCCACTCAGGAGAAGTGTATGGTGTTTCCTGAAACATCTAAAAAACAAAGCAACAGAGCCTAGGGCACTTCCACTTATGGTCCTATAGCTTAGGGAAATTAAAATCAAAAAGACACAGCCACCCAAAAGTTTGGGATGGCTATGTTTACAAGAACCTCGTTTATGGTACAAGTTCAATATCGCAGAAAGTGAAAAATGGATAAAGAAGTTGTGGTACTTACGTACAATGCAATATCACTCAGCAATGAAATCTATGTCATCAGGCCCGTAGCAGCATAATGAGTGGATTCAGGTATGATGATTCTAACTGAAATAAGTCACACAGAAAAAGAAACATCATAAGATATCACTAATACACGGAATGTAAACTTGCTACAAAGGAACTGAATTACAAAACAGAATAAGTTCTCAAATTTAGAAAACCAACTTATGCTTGCTTAAGGGGAAAGGTGAGTTGGGGTGCTGCATAAAACCAGAGATTGAAATGAGCACAGATAATGTTCCTTAAGCCAAATATGGAATAGACAAGAGATACTCCTTGCTCAACGAAATGGACTCAACACCCCATATTAAATGGCTAAGAATGTACCTGACTAGTAAGTATCTTAAAACCTATGGATTGTTATGTCTCCGAAAGAGTATCAAGCGTGTGTACAGGGGCATAAAAGCAGCACTGATAGGATTGGAGAGGTTCAGTGAGCAAATGAAGACCCTTTGAAGTCATAGTGCATGGTACCCATTCCACGGGTCTCAACTCTCCAGGTTTAAGGGATTCTTCCTTCAGCTAAAACACGCATGTGGAACCCAGAGTATGATCAACCGTGTGATCGGGAGACGTGTTCAAATATGTCTCAGTGTTCGTCCCCTGGTACTCGGGTGCAACATTCCAGACGCTTTACTAACACTCTCCCGACTTGGAGAGTCAGTGACTTTAACCTCCTGTTTGGCCCAGTTTGCAATTTCTGCGGAAGATGAACAGGAATAGGTAGAACCAATGAGAGACTAGATGGAGGTGTCTGGACGGGCAAATTTAACTCTCATTTCCCACCAGGAAGAGGAATTAACCAAAGGCTCAGCGTGCCGTGCCGGAACCAGATTAGGGCCTGAAGCAATCCTGCGGTGTTGCGGCCAGCTCACAAGAAAGCGAGTTGAAGAAAGGAGCTCAGGGGCACTGTAATTCACAAACCTGCAGAGTTATAAATGAAAACTAACGTCCAAAACTATGTTGAGGTAAGGCAAAGAAGAGGATCTGAATGCAAGACAGAATTGCAAGAAACAGATTTCAAGAGATAGATTGGACTCGTCTTTAAAGCACATGAAAAGCGGCAGAATTTCGACAATGATGCAGTTGGCCCAAAAGGGCGTATGCGTTTTTTCCTGATTATATCCAGGAAAAAACGCATACGCACTTTATGGGCAACGAAGCAAGCAAGCAATGCAAATGTGCACAACAAAGAAGTCTCATTTCCCACCGGTCAAAAGGGCCATCCTAAAAAATTGTAAAAACCAGAAATGCAGGACAGGCCATGGAGAACAGGGAGCCTTTATACGCTGATGGGCAGTGTGTGAACTGCCGAGAGCCACTCTGGAGAAGTGTATGGTGGTTCCTAAATCATCTAAAAAACAGAGCTACAGAGCATAGGACACTTCCAATCATGGGAATATATCTAGGGAAGTCTAAAAATCAACAAGACACAAGCACACCACAGTTTAGGGCTACTCTGTTTACAAGAACCTCAACTTCAGTACACCTTAAATATCCCAGGAAAGAGAACAATGGATAAAGAAGATGTGGTACTTATGTACAATGGAATATCTCTTCACCATGAAATCAATGTAATAAGGCTAGTAGAAGGATAAAGAGTGGATTTAGGTCCGATAATACTACTTGAAATAAGTCAAACAGAAAAAGAAACATATCATAAGATATCACTTATAGAGGGAGGGTAAATATGGCTGCACAAGAAATGAATTACAGAACAGAACAGTGTCTCACATTTAGAAAACACACTTATGTCAGCTTAAGGGGAAAGGAGAGGTGGGGTGATGCATAAAACCAGAGTTTGAAATTAGCACAGATACCGTTCAATAAACCAAATAGATATTAGACAAGATCTACACCTTGCTCACTGAACTGGCCTCAACACACCTTATAAACCGCAGAGAAATATATCTGAGTAATAAGAATCTTAAAATCCATGTATTGATATATCTCCATAAGGGAATCAAGTGTGTGCAGAGTGGCACAAACACAGCAGTGAAAATGAGCTAAACCCCATTATAGAAATAAATTTTAGAAACAAAACGCAGAAACAATGAAAGAGAGAAAAATTCTTACAAAATTTGCTCAGGGGCTGTGATGCAACCTGGATTGACCACATATAAACCCACAGCTGGATAAGACATAAGGCTGGACACCTGGGGCTGAGAGGATTGGTGAGTTTTGGTGAGCAACTGCCAAAAGTTTAATGCAATACTTCATGCTACTCATTCCAAGGGTCCCAACAATCCAGGTTGAAGGGAATCTTCCTACAGCTAAACCATGCTTGGGAAACCCAGCGACTGGTATACCATACGATCGGGAAAGGTTTCTAAAACGCACCTCAGTTTTCCTCTCCTGGGGATCCGGATCGACATTCCAGCCGCTTTACTAACAACATCCCCACATGGAGAGTCAATGCCTTTAAGTTCTGGTATCGCACAGTCTGCAGTTAGTGCGGAGGATGAATGGGAATAGGGGGAACCAGTGAGAAACAAGCTGTAGCGGTTTCAATGGGCACATGTCACTCTAATTTCACATCAGTAAGAAGAATAAACCAAAGGCACAGCAAGGTGCCCCAGAAGAAGAATAGGGCCGGAAGGAATCCTGTGGTTATGAGGCAAGATCACAAAAATATGAGCTGAAAAATGGAGCTAAGGGCCACTGCAATTCAAAAACGTGCAGAGTTATAAAGGCCAACTATTTTCAAAAATTATATTGAGGTAAGGCTATGAAGAGGCATTGAAAGCAAGGCAGAATTGCAGGAAACCTATTTCAGGAGGTAGACAGGAATTGCATTTAAAGCATAGGAAAAGAGGCAGAACGTCGACAATCATGCACTTGGCCAAAAAGGGCGTATGCGTTTTGTCCTGAATATATTCAGGAAAAAAACGCATACGCGCTTTTTGGCCAACCAAGCAAGCTTGCAAATGAAATCTGCACTACAATGAAGTCTCACTTCCCCCCGGTCAAAAGGGCCATCTGAAAAAAGTGTAAAATACAGAAAGGCAGGACAGGCAATGGAGAACTAGGAGCCTTGTTATGCTGATGGGAGGGATGTAAATTGCCAACAGCCACTCAGGAGAAGTGTATGGTGTTTCCTGAAACATCTAAAAAACAAAGCAACAGAGCCTAGGGCACTTCCACTTATGGTCCTATAGCTTAGGGAAATTAAAATCAAAAAGACACAGCCACCCAAAAGTTTGGGATGGCTATGTTTACAAGAACCTCGTTTATGGTACAAGTTCAATATCGCAGAAAGTGAAAAATGGATAAAGAAGTTGTGGTACTTACGTACAATGCAATGTCACTCAGCAATGACATCTATGTCATCAGGCCCGTAGCAGCATAATGAGTGGATTCAGGTATGATGATTCTAATTGAAATAAGTCACACAGAAAAAGAAACATCATAAGATATCACTAATACACGGAATGTAAACTTGCTACAAAGGAACTGAATTACAAAACAGAATAAGTTCTCAAATTTAGAAAACCAACTTATGCTTGCTTAAGGGCAAAGGTGAGTTGGGGTGCTGCATAAAACCAGAGATTGAAATGAGCACAGATAATGTTCCTTAAGCCAAATATGGAATAGACAAGAGATACTCCTTGCTCAACGAAATGGACTCAACACCCCATATTAAATGGCTAAGAATGTACCTGACTAGTAAGTATCTTAAAACCTATGGATTGTTATGTCTCCGAAAGAGTATCAAGCGTGTGTACAGGGACATAAACGCAGCAGTGATAGGATTGGAGAGGTTCAGTGAGCAAATGAAGACCCTTTGAAGTCATAGTGCATGGTACCCATTCCACGGGTCTCAACTCTCCAGGTTTAAGGGATTCTTCCTTCAGCTAAAACACGCATGTGGAACCAAGAGTATGATCAACCGTGTGATCGGGAGACGTGTTCAAATATGTCTCAGTGTTCGTCCCCTGGTACTCGGGTGCAACATTCCAGACGCTTTACTAACACTCTCCCGACTTGGAGAGTCAGTACCTTTAACCTCCTGTTTGGCCCAGTTTGCAATTTCTGTGGAAGATGAACAGGAATAGGTAGAACCAATGAGAGACTAGATGGAGGTGTCTGGACGGGCAAATTTAACTCTCATTTCCCACCAGGAAGAGGAATTAACCAAAGGCACAGCATCCCGCGCCAGAACCAGATTAGGGCCTGAAGCAATCCTGCGGTGTTGCGGCCAGCTCACAAGAAAGCGAGTTGAAGAAAGGAGCTCAGGGGCACTGTAATTCACAAACCTGCAGAGTTATAAATGACAGCTATCATCCAAAAATATACTGAAGTAAGGTTGCCAAGAGGACTTGAAAGCGGGGCATAATTGCAGGACACCGATTTCAGGAGGTAGACTGGAATTGCATTTAAAGCATAGGAAAAGAGGCAGAACGTCGACAATCATGCACTTGGCCAAAAAGGGCGTATGCGGTTTTTCCTGAATATATTCAGGAAAAAACGCATACGCCCTTTTTGGCCAACCAAGCAAGCTTGCAAAGGAAATCTGCACTACAATGAAGTCTCACTTCCCCCCGGTCAAAAGGGCCATCTGAAAAAAGTGTAAAATCCAGAAAGGCAGGACAGGCCATGGAGAACTGGGAGCCTTGTTATGCTGATGGGCGGGATGTAAATTGCCAACAGCCACTGGGGAGAAGTGTATGGTGTTTCCTGAAACATCTAAAAAACAAAGGAACAGAGCCTAGGGAACTTCCACTTATAGTCCTATAGCTTAGGGAAATTAAAATCAAAAAGACACAGCCACCCAAAAGTTTGGGATGGCTATGTTTACAAGAACCTCGTTTATGGTACAAGTTCAATATCGCAGAAAGTGAAAAATGGATAAAGAAGTTGTGGTACTTACGTACAATGCAATATCACTCAGCAATGAAATCTATGTCATCAGGCCCGTAGCAGCATAATGAGTGGATTCAGGTATGATGATTCTAACTGAAATAAGTCACACAGAAAAAGAAACATCATAAGATATCACTAATACACGGAATGTAAACTTGCTACAAAGGAACTGAATTACAAAACAGAATAAGTTCTCAAATTTAGAAAACCAACTTATGCTTGCTTAAGGGCAAAGGTGAGTTGGGGTGCTGCATAAAACCAGAGATTGAAATGAGCACAGATAATGTTCCTTAAGCCAAATATGGAATAGACAAGAGATACTCCTTGCTCAACGAAATGGACTCAACACCCCATATTAAATGGCTAAGAATGTACCTGACTAGTAAGTATCTTAAAACCTATGGATTGTTATGTCTCCGAAAGAGTATCAAGCGTGTGTACAGGGGCATAAAAGCAGCACTGATAGGATTGGAGAGGTTCAGTGAGCAAATGAAGACCCTTTGAAGTCATAGTGCATGGTACCCATTCCACGGGTCTCAACTCTCCAGGTTTAAGGGATTCTTCCTTCAGCTAAAACACGCATGTGGAACCCAGAGTATGATCAACCGTGTGATCGGGAGACGTGTTCAAATATGTCTCAGTGTTCGTCCCCTTGTACTCGGGTGCAACATTCCAGACGCTTTACTAACACTCTCCCGACTTGGAGAGTCAGTGACTTTAACCTCCTGTTTGGCCCAGTTTGCAATTTCTGCGGAAGATGAACAGGAATAGGTAGAACCAATGAGAGACTAGATGGAGGTGTCTGGACGGGCAAATTTAACTCTCATTTCCCACCAGGAAGAGGAATTAACCAAAGGCTCAGCGTGCCGTGCCGGAACCAGATTAGGGCCTGAAGCAATCCTGCGGTGTTGCGGCCAGCTCACAAGAAAGCGAGTTGAAGAAAGGAGCTCAGGGGCACTGTAATTCACAAACCTGCAGAGTTATAAATGAAAACTAACGTCCAAAACTATGTTGAGGTAAGGCAAAGAAGAGGATCTGAATGCAAGACAGAATTGCAAGAAACAGATTTCAAGAGATAGATTGGACTCGTCTTTAAAGCACATGAAAAGCGGCAGAATTTCGACAATGATGCAGTTGGCCCAAAAGGGCGTATGCGTTTTTTCCTGATTATATCCAGGAAAAAACGCATACGCACTTTATGGGCAACGAAGCAAGCAAGCAATGCAAATGTGCACAACAAAGAAGTCTCATTTCCCACCGGTCAAAAGGGCCATCCTAAAAAATTGTAAAAACCAGAAATGCAGGACAGGCCATGGAGAACAGGGAGCCTTTATACGCTGATGGGCAGTGTGTGAACTGCCGAGAGCCACTCTGGAGAAGTGTATGGTGGTTCCTAAATCATCTAAAAAACAGAGCTACAGAGCATAGGACACTTCCAATCATGGGAATATATCTAGGGAAGTCTAAAAATCAACAAGACACAAGCACACCACAGTTTAGGGCTACTCTGTTTACAAGAACCTCAACTTCAGTACACCTTAAATATCCCAGGAAAGAGAACAATGGATAAAGAAGATGTGGTACTTATGTACAATGGAATATCTCTTCACCATGAAATCAATGTAATAAGGCTAGTAGAAGGATAAAGAGTGGATTTAGGTCCGATAATACTACTTGAAATAAGTCAAACAGAAAAAGAAACATATCATAAGATATCACTTATAGAGGGAGGGTAAATATGGCTGCACAAGAAATGAATTACAGAACAGAACAGTGTCTCACATTTAGAAAACACACTTATGTCAGCTTAAGGGGAAAGGAGAGGTGGGGTGATGCATAAAAACAGAGTTTGAAATTAGCACAGATACCGTTCAATAAACCAAATAGATATTAGACAAGATCTACACCTTGCTCAATGAACTGGCCTCAACACACCTTATAAACCACAGAGAAATATATCTGAGTAATAAGAATCTTAAAATCCATGTATTGATATATCTCCATAAGGGAATCAAGTGTGTGCAGAGCGGCACAAACACAGCAGTGAAAATGAGCTAAACCCCATTATAGAAATAAATTTTAAAAACAAAACGCAGAAACAATGAAAGAGAGAAAAATTCTTACAAAATTTGCTCAGGGGCTGTGATGCAACCTGGATTGACCACATATAAACCCACAGCTGGATAAGACATAAGGCTGGACACTTGGGGCTGAGAGGATTGGTGAGTTTTGCTGAGCAACTGCCAAAAGTTTAATGCAATACTTCATGCTACTCATTCCAAGGGTCCCAACAATCCAGGTTGAAGGGAATCTTCCTACAGCTAAACCATGCTTGGGAAACCCAGCGACTGGTATACCATACGATCGGGAAAGGTTTCTAAAACGCACCTCATTTTTCCTCTCCTGGGGATCCGGATCGACATTCCAGCCGCTTTACTAACAACATCCCCACATGGAGAGTCAATGCCTTTAAGTTCTGGTATCGCACAGTCTGCAGTTAGTGCGGAGGATGAATGGGAATAGGGGGAACCAGTGAGAAACAAGCTGTAGCGGTTTCAATGGGCACATGTCACTCTAATTTCACATCAGTAAGAAGAATAAACCAAAGGCACAGCAAGGTGCCCCAGAAGAAGAATAGGGCCGGAAGGAATCCTGTGGTTATGAGGCAAGATCACAAAAATATGAGCTGAAAAATGGAGCTAAGGGCCACTGCAATTCAAAAACGTGCAGAGTTATAAAGGCCAACTATTTTCAAAAATTATATTGAGGTAAGGCTATGAAGAGGCATTGAAAGCAAGGCAGAATTGCAGGAAACCTATTTCAGGAGGTAGACAGGAATTGCATTTAAAGCATAGGAAAAGAGGCAGAACGTCGACAATCATGCACTTGGCCAAAAAGGGCGTATGCGTTTTGTCCTGAATATATTCAGGAAAAAAACGCATACGCGCTTTTTGGCCAACCAAGCAAGCTTGCAAATGAAATCTGCACTACAATGAAGTCTCACTTCCCCCCGGTCAAAAGGGCCATCTGAAAAAAGTGTAAAATACAGAAAGGCAGGACAGGCAATGGAGAACTAGGAGCCTTGTTATGCTGATGGGAGGGATGTAAATTGCCAACAGCCACTCAGGAGAAGTGTATGGTGTTTCCTGAAACATCTAAAAAACAAAGCAACAGAGCCTAGGGCACTTCCACTTATGGTCCTATAGCTTAGGGAAATTAAAATCAAAAAGACACAGCCACCCAAAAGTTTGGGATGGCTATGTTTACAAGAACCTCGTTTATGGTACAAGTTCAATATCGCAGAAAGTGAAAAATGGATAAAGAAGTTGTGGTACTTACGTACAATGCAATGTCACTCAGCAATGACATCTATGTCATCAGGCCCGTAGCAGCATAATGAGTGGATTCAGGTATGATGATTCTAATTGAAATAAGTCACACAGAAAAAGAAACATCATAAGATATCACTAATACACGGAATGTAAACTTGCTACAAAGGAACTGAATTACAAAACAGAATAAGTTCTCAAATTTAGAAAACCAACTTATGCTTGCTTAAGGGCAAAGGTGAGTTGGGGTGCTGCATAAAACCAGAGATTGAAATGAGCACAGATAATGTTCCTTAAGCCAAATATGGAATAGACAAGAGATACTCCTTGCTCAACGAAATGGACTCAACACCCCATATTAAATGGCTAAGAATGTACCTGACTAGTAAGTATCTTAAAACCTATGGATTGTTATGTCTCCGAAAGAGTATCAAGCGTGTGTACAGGGACATAAACGCAGCAGTGATAGGATTGGAGAGGTTCAGTGAGCAAATGAAGACCCTTTGAAGTCATAGTGCATGGTACCCATTCCACGGGTCTCAACTCTCCAGGTTTAAGGGATTCTTCCTTCAGCTAAAACACGCATGTGGAACCCAGAGTATGATCAACCGTGTGATCGGGAGACGTGTTCAAATATGTCTCAGTGTTCGTCCCCTGGTACTCGGGTGCAACATTCCAGACGCTTTACTAACACTCTCCCGACTTGGAGAGTCAGTGCCTTTAACCTCCTGTTTGGCCCAGTTTGCAATTTCTGTGGAAGATGAACAGGAATAGGTAGAACCAATGAGAGACTAGATGGAGGTGTCTGGACGGGCAAATTTAACTCTCATTTCCCACCAGGAAGAGGAATTAACCAAAGGCACAGCATCCCGCGCCAGAACCAGATTAGGGCCTGAAGCAATCCTGCGGTGTTGCGGCCAGCTCACAAGAAAGCGAGTTGAAGAAAGGAGCTCAGGGGCACTGTAATTCACAAACCTGCAGAGTTATAAATGACAGCTATCATCCAAAAATATACTGAAGTAAGGTTGCCAAGAGGACTTGAAAGCGGGGCAGAATTGCAGGACACCGATTTCAGGAGGTAGACTGGAATTGCATTTAAAGCATAGGAAAAGAGGCAGAACGTCGACAATCATGCACTTGGCCAAAAAGGGCGTATGCGGTTTTTCCTGAATATATTCAGGAAAAAACGCATACGCCCTTTTTGGCCAACCAAGCAAGCTTGCAAAGGAAATCTGCACTACAATGAAGTCTCACTTCCCCCCGGTCAAAAGGGCCATCTGAAAAAAGTGTAAAATCCAGAAAGGCAGGACAGGCCATGGAGAACTGGGAGCCTTGTTATGCTGATGGGCGGGATGTAAATTGCCAACAGCCACTGGGGAGAAGTGTATGGTGTTTCCTGAAACATCTAAAAAACAAAGGAACAGAGCCTAGGGAACTTCCACTTATAGTCCTATAGCTTAGGGAAATTAAAATCAAAAAGACACAGCCACCCAAAAGTTTGGGATGGCTATGTTTACAAGAACCTCGTTTATGGTACAAGTTCAATATCGCAGAAAGTGAAAAATGGATAAAGAAGTTGTGGTACTTACGTACAATGCAATATCACTCAGCAATGAAATCTATGTCATCAGGCCCGTAGCAGCATAATGAGTGGATTCAGGTATGATGATTCTAACTGAAATAAGTCACACAGAAAAAGAAACATCATAAGATATCACTAATACACGGAATGTAAACTTGCTACAAAGGAACTGAATTACAAAACAGAATAAGTTCTCAAATTTAGAAAACCAACTTATGCTTGCTTAAGGGGAAAGGTGAGTTGGGGTGCTGCATAAAACCAGAGATTGAAATGAGCACAGATAATGTTCCTTAAGCCAAATATGGAATAGACAAGAGATACTCCTTGCTCAACGAAATGGACTCAACACCCCATATTAAATGGCTAAGAATGTACCTGACTAGTAAGTATCTTAAAACCTATGGATTGTTATGTCTCCGAAAGAGTATCAAGCGTGTGTACAGGGGCATAAAAGCAGCACTGATAGGATTGGAGAGGTTCAGTGAGCAAATGAAGACCCTTTGAAGTCATAGTGCATGGTACCCATTCCACGGGTCTCAACTCTCCAGGTTTAAGGGATTCTTCCTTCAGCTAAAACACGCATGTGGAACCCAGAGTATGATCAACCGTGTGATCGGGAGACGTGTTCAAATATGTCTCAGTGTTCGTCCCCTGGTACTCGGGTGCAACATTCCAGACGCTTTACTAACACTCTCCCGACTTGGAGAGTCAGTGACTTTAACCTCCTGTTTGGCCCAGTTTGCAATTTCTGCGGAAGATGAACAGGAATAGGTAGAACCAATGAGAGACTAGATGGAGGTGTCTGGACGGGCAAATTTAACTCTCATTTCCCACCAGGAAGAGGAATTAACCAAAGGCTCAGCGTGCCGTGCCGGAACCAGATTAGGGCCTGAAGCAATCCTGCGGTGTTGCGGCCAGCTCACAAGAAAGCGAGTTGAAGAAAGGAGCTCAGGGGCACTGTAATTCACAAACCTGCAGAGTTATAAATGAAAACTAACGTCCAAAACTATGTTGAGGTAAGGCAAAGAAGAGGATCTGAATGCAAGACAGAATTGCAAGAAACAGATTTCAAGAGATAGATTGGACTCGTCTTTAAAGCACATGAAAAGCGGCAGAATTTCGACAATGATGCAGTTGGCCCAAAAGGGCGTATGCGTTTTTTCCTGATTATATCCAGGAAAAAACGCATACGCACTTTATGGGCAACGAAGCAAGCAAGCAATGCAAATGTGCACAACAAAGAAGTCTCATTTCCCACCGGTCAAAAGGGCCATCCTAAAAAATTGTAAAAACCAGAAATGCAGGACAGGCCATGGAGAACAGGGAGCCTTTATACGCTGATGGGCAGTGTGTGAACTGCCGAGAGCCACTCTGGAGAAGTGTATGGTGGTTCCTAAATCATCTAAAAAACAGAGCTACAGAGCATAGGACACTTCCAATCATGGGAATATATCTAGGGAAGTCTAAAAATCAACAAGACACAAGCACACCACAGTTTAGGGCTACTCTGTTTACAAGAACCTCAACTTCAGTACACCTTAAATATCCCAGGAAAGAGAACAATGGATAAAGAAGATGTGGTACTTATGTACAATGGAATATCTCTTCACCATGAAATCAATGTAATAAGGCTAGTAGAAGGATAAAGAGTGGATTTAGGTCCGATAATACTACTTGAAATAAGTCAAACAGAAAAAGAAACATATCATAAGATATCACTTATAGAGGGAGGGTAAATATGGCTGCACAAGAAATGAATTACAGAACAGAACAGTGTCTCACATTTAGAAAACACACTTATGTCAGCTTAAGGGGAAAGGAGAGGTGGGGTGATGCATAAAACCAGAGTTTGAAATTAGCACAGATACCGTTCAATAAACCAAATAGATATTAGACAAGATCTACACCTTGCTCAATGAACTGGCCTCAACACACCTTATAAACCACAGAGAAATATATCTGAGTAATAAGAATCTTAAAATCCATGTATTGATATATCTCCATAAGGGAATCAAGTGTGTGCAGAGCGGCACAAACACAGCAGTGAAAATGAGCTAAACCCCATTATAGAAATAAATTTTAAAAACAAAACGCAGAAACAATGAAAGAGAGAAAAATTCTTACAAAATTTGCTCAGGGGCTGTGATGCAACCTGGATTGACCACATATAAACCCACAGCTGGATAAGACATAAGGCTGGACACTTGGGGCTGAGAGGATTGGTGAGTTTTGCTGAGCAACTGCCAAAAGTTTAATGCAATACTTCATGCTACTCATTCCAAGGGTCCCAACAATCCAGGTTGAAGGGAATCTTCCTACAGCTAAACCATGCTTGGGAAACCCAGCGACTGGTATACCATACGATCGGGAAAGGTTTCTAAAACGCACCTCATTTTTCCTCTCCTGGGGATCCGGATCGACATTCCAGCCGCTTTACTAACAACATCCCCACATGGAGAGTCAATGCCTTTAAGTTCTGGTATCGCACAGTCTGCAGTTAGTGCGGAGGATGAATGGGAATAGGGGGAACCAGTGAGAAACAAGCTGTAGCGGTTTCAATGGGCACATGTCACTCTAATTTCACATCAGTAAGAAGAATAAACCAAAGGCACAGCAAGGTGCCCCAGAAGAAGAATAGGGCCGGAAGGAATCCTGTGGTTATGAGGCAAGATCACAAAAATATGAGCTGAAAAATGGAGCTAAGGGCCACTGCAATTCAAAAACGTGCAGAGTTATAAAGGCCAACTATTTTCAAAAATTATATTGAGGTAAGGCTATGAAGAGGCATTGAAAGCAAGGCAGAATTGCAGGAAACCTATTTCAGGAGGTAGACAGGAATTGCATTTAAAGCATAGGAAAAGAGGCAGAACGTCGACAATCATGCACTTGGCCAAAAAGGGCGTATGCGTTTTTTCCAGAATATATTCAGGAAAAAAACGCATACGCGCTTTTTGGCCAACCAAGCAAGCTTGCAAATGAAATCTGCACTACAATGAAGTCTCACTTCCCCCCGGTCAAAAGGGCCATCTGAAAAAAGTGTAAAATACAGAAAGGCAGGACAGGCAATGGAGAACTAGGAGCCTTGTTATGCTGATGGGAGGGATGTAAATTGCCAACAGCCACTCAGGAGAAGTGTATGGTGTTTCCTGAAACATCTAAAAAACAAAGCAACAGAGCCTAGGGCACTTCCACTTATGGTCCTATAGCTTAGGGAAATTAAAATCAAAAAGACACAGCCACCCAAAAGTTTGGGATGGCTATGTTTACAAGAACCTCGTTTATGGTACAAGTTCAATATCGCAGAAAGTGAAAAATGGATAAAGAAGTTGTGGTACTTACGTACAATGCAATGTCACTCAGCAATGACATCTATGTCATCAGGCCCGTAGCAGCATAATGAGTGGATTCAGGTATGATGATTCTAATTGAAATAAGTCACACAGAAAAAGAAACATCATAAGATATCACTAATACACGGAATGTAAACTTGCTACAAAGGAACTGAATTACAAAACAGAATAAGTTCTCAAATTTAGAAAACCAACTTATGCTTGCTTAAGGGCAAAGGTGAGTTGGGGTGCTGCATAAAACCAGAGATTGAAATGAGCACAGATAATGTTCCTTAAGCCAAATATGGAATAGACAAGAGATACTCCTTGCTCAACGAAATGGACTCAACACCCCATATTAAATGGCTAAGAATGTACCTGACTAGTAAGTATCTTAAAACCTATGGATTGTTATGTCTCCGAAAGAGTATCAAGCGTGTGTACAGGGACATAAACGCAGCAGTGATAGGATTGGAGAGGTTCAGTGAGCAAATGAAGACCCTTTGAAGTCATAGTGCATGGTACCCATTCCACGGGTCTCAACTCTCCAGGTTTAAGGGATTCTTCCTTCAGCTAAAACACGCATGTGGAACCCAGAGTATGATCAACCGTGTGATCGGGAGACGTGTTCAAATATGTCTCAGTGTTCGTCCCCTGGTACTCGGGTGCAACATTCCAGACGCTTTACTAACACTCTCCCGACTTGGAGAGTCAGTGCCTTTAACCTCCTGTTTGGCCCAGTTTGCAATTTCTGTGGAAGATGAAAAGGAATAGGTAGAACCAATGAGAGACTAGATGGAGGTGTCTGGACGGGCAAATTTAACTCTCATTTCCCACCAGGAAGAGGAATTAACCAAAGGCACAGCATCCCGCGCCAGAACCAGATTAGGGCCTGAAGCAATCCTGCGGTGTTGCGGCCAGCTCACAAGAAAGCGAGTTGAAGAAAGGAGCTCAGGGGCACTGTAATTCACAAACCTGCAGAGTTATAAATGACAGCTATCATCCAAAAATATACTGAAGTAAGGTTGCCAAGAGGACTTGAAAGCGGGGCAGAATTGCAGGACACCGATTTCAGGAGGTAGACTGGAATTGCATTTAAAGCATAGGAAAAGAGGCAGAACGTCGACAATCATGCACTTGGCCAAAAAGGGCGTATGCGGTTTTTCCTGAATATATTCAGGAAAAAACGCATACGCCCTTTTTGGCCAACCAAGCAAGCTTGCAAAGGAAATCTGCACTACAATGAAGTCTCACTTCCCCCCGGTCAAAAGGGCCATCTGAAAAAAGTGTAAAATCCAGAAAGGCAGGACAGGCCATGGAGAACTGGGAGCCTTGTTATGCTGATGGGCGGGATGTAAATTGCCAACAGCCACTGGGGAGAAGTGTATGGTGTTTCCTGAAACATCTAAAAAACAAAGGAACAGAGCCTAGGGAACTTCCACTTATAGTCCTATAGCTTAGGGAAATTAAAATCAAAAAGACACAGCCACCCAAAAGTTTGGGATGGCTATGTTTACAAGAACCTCGTTTATGGTACAAGTTCAATATCGCAGAAAGTGAAAAATGGATAAAGAAGTTGTGGTACTTACGTACAATGCAATATCACTCAGCAATGAAATCTATGTCATCAGGCCCGTAGCAGCATAATGAGTGGATTCAGGTATGATGATTCTAACTGAAATAAGTCACACAGAAAAAGAAACATCATAAGATATCACTAATACACGGAATGTAAACTTGCTACAAAGGAACTGAATTACAAAACAGAATAAGTTCTCAAATTTAGAAAACCAACTTATGCTTGCTTAAGGGGAAAGGTGAGTTGGGGTGCTGCATAAAACCAGAGATTGAAATGAGCACAGATAATGTTCCTTAAGCCAAATATGGAATAGACAAGAGATACTCCTTGCTCAACGAAATGGACTCAACACCCCATATTAAATGGCTAAGAATGTACCTGACTAGTAAGTATCTTAAAACCTATGGATTGTTATGTCTCCGAAAGAGTATCAAGCGTGTGTACAGGGGCATAAAAGCAGCACTGATAGGATTGGAGAGGTTCAGTGAGCAAATGAAGACCCTTTGAAGTCATAGTGCATGGTACCCATTCCACGGGTCTCAACTCTCCAGGTTTAAGGGATTCTTCCTTCAGCTAAAACACGCATGTGGAACCCAGAGTATGATCAACCGTGTGATCGGGAGACGTGTTCAAATATGTCTCAGTGTTCGTCCCCTGGTACTCGGGTGCAACATTCCAGACGCTTTACTAACACTCTCCCGACTTGGAGAGTCAGTGACTTTAACCTCCTGTTTGGCCCAGTTTGCAATTTCTGCGGAAGATGAACAGGAATAGGTAGAACCAATGAGAGACTAGATGGAGGTGTCTGGACGGGCAAATTTAACTCTCATTTCCCACCAGGAAGAGGAATTAACCAAAGGCTCAGCGTGCCGTGCCGGAACCAGATTAGGGCCTGAAGCAATCCTGCGGTGTTGCGGCCAGCTCACAAGAAAGCGAGTTGAAGAAAGGAGCTCAGGGGCACTGTAATTCACAAACCTGCAGAGTTATAAATGAAAACTAACGTCCAAAACTATGTTGAGGTAAGGCAAAGAAGAGGATCTGAATGCAAGACAGAATTGCAAGAAACAGATTTCAAGAGATAGATTGGACTCGTCTTTAAAGCACATGAAAAGCGGCAGAATTTCGACAATGATGCAGTTGGCCCAAAAGGGCGTATGCGTTTTTTCCTGATTATATCCAGGAAAAAACGCATACGCACTTTATGGGCAACGAAGCAAGCAAGCAATGCAAATGTGCACAACAAAGAAGTCTCATTTCCCACCGGTCAAAAGGGCCATCCTAAAAAATTGTAAAAACCAGAAATGCAGGACAGGCCATGGAGAACAGGGAGCCTTTATACGCTGATGGGCAGTGTGTGAACTGCCGAGAGCCACTCTGGAGAAGTGTATGGTGGTTCCTAAATCATCTAAAAAACAGAGCTACAGAGCATAGGACACTTCCAATCATGGGAATATATCTAGGGAAGTCTAAAAATCAACAAGACACAAGCACACCACAGTTTAGGGCTACTCTGTTTACAAGAACCTCAACTTCAGTACACCTTAAATATCCCAGGAAAGAGAACAATGGATAAAGAAGATGTGGTACTTATGTACAATGGAATATCTCTTCACCATGAAATCAATGTAATAAGGCTAGTAGAAGGATAAAGAGTGGATTTAGGTCCGATAATACTACTTGAAATAAGTCAAACAGAAAAAGAAACATATCATAAGATATCACTTATAGAGGGAGGGTAAATATGGCTGCACAAGAAATGAATTACAGAACAGAACAGTGTCTCACATTTAGAAAACACACTTATGTCAGCTTAAGGGGAAAGGAGAGGTGGGGTGATGCATAAAACCAGAGTTTGAAATTAGCACAGATACCGTTCAATAAACCAAATAGATATTAGACAAGATCTACACCTTGCTCAATGAACTGGCCTCAACACACCTTATAAACCACAGAGAAATATATCTGAGTAATAAGAATCTTAAAATCCATGTATTGATATATCTCCATAAGGGAATCAAGTGTGTGCAGAGCGGCACAAACACAGCAGTGAAAATGAGCTAAACCCCATTATAGAAATAAATTTTAAAAACAAAACGCAGAAACAATGAAAGAGAGAAAAATTCTTACAAAATTTGCTCAGGGGCTGTGATGCAACCTGGATTGACCACATATAAACCCACAGCTGGATAAGACATAAGGCTGGACACTTGGGGCTGAGAGGATTGGTGAGTTTTGCTGAGCAACTGCCAAAAGTTTAATGCAATACTTCATGCTACTCATTCCAAGGGTCCCAACAATCCAGGTTGAAGGGAATCTTCCTACAGCTAAACCATGCTTGGGAAACCCAGCGACTGGTATACCATACGATCGGGAAAGGTTTCTAAAACGCACCTCATTTTTCCTCTCCTGGGGATCCGGATCGACATTCCAGCCGCTTTACTAACAACATCCCCACATGGAGAGTCAATGCCTTTAAGTTCTGGTATCGCACAGTCTGCAGTTAGTGCGGAGGATGAATGGGAATAGGGGGAACCAGTGAGAAACAAGCTGTAGCGGTTTCAATGGGCACATGTCACTCTAATTTCACATCAGTAAGAAGAATAAACCAAAGGCACAGCAAGGTGCCCCAGAAGAAGAATAGGGCCGGAAGGAATCCTGTGGTTATGAGGCAAGATCACAAAAATATGAGCTGAAAAATGGAGCTAAGGGCCACTGCAATTCAAAAACGTGCAGAGTTATAAAGGCCAACTATTTTCAAAAATTATATTGAGGTAAGGCTATGAAGAGGCATTGAAAGCAAGGCAGAATTGCAGGAAACCTATTTCAGGAGGTAGACAGGAATTGCATTTAAAGCATAGGAAAAGAGGCAGAACGTCGACAATCATGCACTTGGCCAAAAAGGGCGTATGCGTTTTGTCCTGAATATATTCAGGAAAAAAACGCATACGCGCTTTTTGGCCAACCAAGCAAGCTTGCAAATGAAATCTGCACTACAATGAAGTCTCACTTCCCCCCGGTCAAAAGGGCCATCTGAAAAAAGTGTAAAATACAGAAAGGCAGGACAGGCAATGGAGAACTAGGAGCCTTGTTATGCTGATGGGAGGGATGTAAATTGCCAACAGCCACTCAGGAGAAGTGTATGGTGTTTCCTGAAACATCTAAAAAACAAAGCAACAGAGCCTAGGGCACTTCCACTTATGGTCCTATAGCTTAGGGAAATTAAAATCAAAAAGACACAGCCACCCAAAAGTTTGGGATGGCTATGTTTACAAGAACCTCGTTTATGGTACAAGTTCAATATCGCAGAAAGTGAAAAATGGATAAAGAAGTTGTGGTACTTACGTACAATGCAATGTCACTCAGCAATGACATCTATGTCATCAGGCCCGTAGCAGCATAATGAGTGGATTCAGGTATGATGATTCTAATTGAAATAAGTCACACAGAAAAAGAAACATCATAAGATATCACTAATACACGGAATGTAAACTTGCTACAAAGGAACTGAATTACAAAACAGAATAAGTTCTCAAATTTAGAAAACCAACTTATGCTTGCTTAAGGGCAAAGGTGAGTTGGGGTGCTGCATAAAACCAGAGATTGAAATGAGCACAGATAATGTTCCTTAAGCCAAATATGGAATAGACAAGAGATACTCCTTGCTCAACGAAATGGACTCAACACCCCATATTAAATGGCTAAGAATGTACCTGACTAGTAAGTATCTTAAAACCTATGGATTGTTATGTCTCCGAAAGAGTATCAAGCGTGTGTACAGGGACATAAACGCAGCAGTGATAGGATTGGAGAGGTTCAGTGAGCAAATGAAGACCCTTTGAAGTCATAGTGCATGGTACCCATTCCACGGGTCTCAACTCTCCAGGTTTAAGGGATTCTTCCTTCAGCTAAAACACGCATGTGGAACCCAGAGTATGATCAACCGTGTGATCGGGAGACGTGTTCAAATATGTCTCAGTGTTCGTCCCCTGGTACTCGGGTGCAACATTCCAGACGCTTTACTAACACTCTCCCGACTTGGAGAGTCAGTGCCTTTAACCTCCTGTTTGGCCCAGTTTGCAATTTCTGTGGAAGATGAACAGGAATAGGTAGAACCAATGAGAGACTAGATGGAGGTGTCTGGACGGGCAAATTTAACTCTCATTTCCCACCAGGAAGAGGAATTAACCAAAGGCACAGCATCCCGCGCCAGAACCAGATTAGGGCCTGAAGCAATCCTGCGGTGTTGCGGCCAGCTCACAAGAAAGCGAGTTGAAGAAAGGAGCTCAGGGGCACTGTAATTCACAAACCTGCAGAGTTATAAATGACAGCTATCATCCAAAAATATACTGAAGTAAGGTTGCCAAGAGGACTTGAAAGCGGGGCAGAATTGCAGGACACCGATTTCAGGAGGTAGACTGGAATTGCATTTAAAGCATAGGAAAAGAGGCAGAACGTCGACAATCATGCACTTGGCCAAAAAGGGCGTATGCGGTTTTTCCTGAATATATTCAGGAAAAAACGCATACGCCCTTTTTGGCCAACCAAGCAAGCTTGCAAAGGAAATCTGCACTACAATGAAGTCTCACTTCCCCCCGGTCAAAAGGGCCATCTGAAAAAAGTGTAAAATCCAGAAAGGCAGGACAGGCCATGGAGAACTGGGAGCCTTGTTATGCTGATGGGCGGGATGTAAATTGCCAACAGCCACTGGGGAGAAGTGTATGGTGTTTCCTGAAACATCTAAAAAACAAAGGAACAGAGCCTAGGGAACTTCCACTTATAGTCCTATAGCTTAGGGAAATTAAAATCAAAAAGACACAGCCACCCAAAAGTTTGGGATGGCTATGTTTACAAGAACCTCGTTTATGGTACAAGTTCAATATCGCAGAAAGTGAAAAATGGATAAAGAAGTTGTGGTACTTACGTACAATGCAATATCACTCAGCAATGAAATCTATGTCATCAGGCCCGTAGCAGCATAATGAGTGGATTCAGGTATGATGATTCTAACTGAAATAAGTCACACAGAAAAAGAAACATCATAAGATATCACTAATACACGGAATGTAAACTTGCTACAAAGGAACTGAATTACAAAACAGAATAAGTTCTCAAATTTAGAAAACCAACTTATGCTTGCTTAAGGGGAAAGGTGAGTTGGGGTGCTGCATAAAACCAGAGATTGAAATGAGCACAGATAATGTTCCTTAAGCCAAATATGGAATAGACAAGAGATACTCCTTGCTCAACGAAATGGACTCAACACCCCATATTAAATGGCTAAGAATGTACCTGACTAGTAAGTATCTTAAAACCTATGGATTGTTATGTCTCCGAAAGAGTATCAAGCGTGTGTACAGGGGCATAAAAGCAGCACTGATAGGATTGGAGAGGTTCAGTGAGCAAATGAAGACCCTTTGAAGTCATAGTGCATGGTACCCATTCCACGGGTCTCAACTCTCCAGGTTTAAGGGATTCTTCCTTCAGCTAAAACACGCATGTGGAACCCAGAGTATGATCAACCGTGTGATCGGGAGACGTGTTCAAATATGTCTCAGTGTTCGTCCCCTGGTACTCGGGTGCAACATTCCAGACGCTTTACTAACACTCTCCCGACTTGGAGAGTCAGTGACTTTAACCTCCTGTTTGGCCCAGTTTGCAATTTCTGCGGAAGATGAACAGGAATAGGTAGAACCAATGAGAGACTAGATGGAGGTGTCTGGACGGGCAAATTTAACTCTCATTTCCCACCAGGAAGAGGAATTAACCAAAGGCTCAGCGTGCCGTGCCGGAACCAGATTAGGGCCTGAAGCAATCCTGCGGTGTTGCGGCCAGCTCACAAGAAAGCGAGTTGAAGAAAGGAGCTCAGGGGCACTGTAATTCACAAACCTGCAGAGTTATAAATGAAAACTAACGTCCAAAACTATGTTGAGGTAAGGCAAAGAAGAGGATCTGAATGCAAGACAGAATTGCAAGAAACAGATTTCAAGAGATAGATTGGACTCGTCTTTAAAGCACATGAAAAGCGGCAGAATTTCGACAATGATGCAGTTGGCCCAAAAGGGCGTATGCGTTTTTTCCTGATTATATCCAGGAAAAAACGCATACGCACTTTATGGGCAACGAAGCAAGCAAGCAATGCAAATGTGCACAACAAAGAAGTCTCATTTCCCACCGGTCAAAAGGGCCATCCTAAAAAATTGTAAAAACCAGAAATGCAGGACAGGCCATGGAGAACAGGGAGCCTTTATACGCTGATGGGCAGTGTGTGAACTGCCGAGAGCCACTCTGGAGAAGTGTATGGTGGTTCCTAAATCATCTAAAAAACAGAGCTACAGAGCATAGGACACTTCCAATCATGGGAATATATCTAGGGAAGTCTAAAAATCAACAAGACACAAGCACACCACAGTTTAGGGCTACTCTGTTTACAAGAACCTCAACTTCAGTACACCTTAAATATCCCAGGAAAGAGAACAATGGATAAAGAAGATGTGGTACTTATGTACAATGGAATATCTCTTCACCATGAAATCAATGTAATAAGGCTAGTAGAAGGATAAAGAGTGGATTTAGGTCCGATAATACTACTTGAAATAAGTCAAACAGAAAAAGAAACATATCATAAGATATCACTTATAGAGGGAGGGTAAATATGGCTGCACAAGAAATGAATTACAGAACAGAACAGTGTCTCACATTTAGAAAACACACTTATGTCAGCTTAAGGGGAAAGGAGAGGTGGGGTGATGCATAAAACCAGAGTTTGAAATTAGCACAGATACCGTTCAATAAACCAAATAGATATTAGACAAGATCTACACCTTGCTCAATGAACTGGCCTCAACACACCTTATAAACCACAGAGAAATATATCTGAGTAATAAGAATCTTAAAATCCATGTATTGATATATCTCCATAAGGGAATCAAGTGTGTGCAGAGCGGCACAAACACAGCAGTGAAAATGAGCTAAACCCCATTATAGAAATAAATTTTAAAAACAAAACGCAGAAACAATGAAAGAGAGAAAAATTCTTACAAAATTTGCTCAGGGGCTGTGATGCAACCTGGATTGACCACATATAAACCCACAGCTGGATAAGACATAAGGCTGGACACTTGGGGCTGAGAGGATTGGTGAGTTTTGCTGAGCAACTGCCAAAAGTTTAATGCAATACTTCATGCTACTCATTCCAAGGGTCCCAACAATCCAGGTTGAAGGGAATCTTCCTACAGCTAAACCATGCTTGGGAAACCCAGCGACTGGTATACCATACGATCGGGAAAGGTTTCTAAAACGCACCTCATTTTTCCTCTCCTGGGGATCCGGATCGACATTCCAGCCGCTTTACTAACAACATCCCCACATGGAGAGTCAATGCCTTTAAGTTCTGGTATCGCACAGTCTGCAGTTAGTGCGGAGGATGAATGGGAATAGGGGGAACCAGTGAGAAACAAGCTGTAGCGGTTTCAATGGGCACATGTCACTCTAATTTCACATCAGTAAGAAGAATAAACCAAAGGCACAGCAAGGTGCCCCAGAAGAAGAATAGGGCCGGAAGGAATCCTGTGGTTATGAGGCAAGATCACAAAAATATGAGCTGAAAAATGGAGCTAAGGGCCACTGCAATTCAAAAACGTGCAGAGTTATAAAGGCCAACTATTTTCAAAAATTATATTGAGGTAAGGCTATGAAGAGGCATTGAAAGCAAGGCAGAATTGCAGGAAACCTATTTCAGGAGGTAGACAGGAATTGCATTTAAAGCATAGGAAAAGAGGCAGAACGTCGACAATCATGCACTTGGCCAAAAAGGGCGTATGCGTTTTTTCCAGAATATATTCAGGAAAAAAACGCATACGCGCTTTTTGGCCAACCAAGCAAGCTTGCAAATGAAATCTGCACTACAATGAAGTCTCACTTCCCCCCGGTCAAAAGGGCCATCTGAAAAAAGTGTAAAATACAGAAAGGCAGGACAGGCAATGGAGAACTAGGAGCCTTGTTATGCTGATGGGAGGGATGTAAATTGCCAACAGCCACTCAGGAGAAGTGTATGGTGTTTCCTGAAACATCTAAAAAACAAAGCAACAGAGCCTAGGGCACTTCCACTTATGGTCCTATAGCTTAGGGAAATTAAAATCAAAAAGACACAGCCACCCCAAAGTTTGGGATGGCTCTGTTTACAAGAACCTCGTTTATGGTACAAGTTAAATATCGCAGAAAGTGAAAAATGGATAAAGAAGTTGTGGTACTTACGTACAATGCAATGTCACTCAGCAATGACATCTATGTCATCAGGCCCGTAGCAGCATAATGAGTGGATTCAGGTATGATGATTCTAATTGAAATAAGTCACACAGAAAAAGAAACATCATAAGATATCACTAATACACGGAATGTAAACTTGCTACAAAGGAACTGAATTACAAAACAGAATAAGTTCTCAAATTTAGAAAACCAACTTATGCTTGCTTAAGGGCAAAGGTGAGTTGGGGTGCTGCATAAAACCAGAGATTGAAATGAGCACAGATAATGTTCCTTAAGCCAAATATGGAATAGACAAGAGATACTCCTTGCTCAACGAAATGGACTCAAAACCCCATATTAAACGCCAAATAATGTACCTGACTAGTAAGTATCTTAAAACCTATGGATCGCTATGTCTCTGAAAGAGAATCAAGCGTGTGTACAGGGGCATAAACGCAGCAGTGATAGGATTGGAGAGTTTCGGTGAGCAAATGAAGACCCTTTGAAGTCACATTGTATGGTACCCATTACATGGGTCTCAACTCTCCAGGTTTAAGGGATTCTTCCTTCAGCTAAAACATGCATGTGGAACCCAGAGTATGATCAACCGTGTGATCGGGAGACGTGTTGAAATATGTCTCAGTTCTCGTCCCCTGGTACTTGGGTGCAACACTCCAGATGCTTTACTAACACTCTCCCGACTTGGAGAGTCAGTGCCTTTAACCTCCTGTTTGGCCCAGTTTGCAATTTCTGCGGAAGATGAAAAGGAATAGGGAGAACCAATGAGAGACTAGCTGGAGGTGTCTGGAAGGGCAAATTTAACTCTCATTTCCCACCAGGAAGAGGAATTAACCAAAGGCTCAGCGTGCCGTGCCGGAACCAGATTAGGGCCTGAAGCAATCCTGCGGTGTTGCAGCCAGCTCACAAGAAAGCGAGTTGAAGAAAGGAGCTCAGGGGCACTGTAACTCACAAACCTGCAGAGTTATAAATGACAGCTATCGTCCAAAAATATACTGAAATAAGGCTGCCAACAGGACTTCAAAGCGGGGCAGAATTGCAGGAAACCGATATCAGGAGGTAGACTGGAATTGCATTTAAAGCATAGGAAAAGAGGCAGAACGTCCACAATGATGCACTTGGCCAAAAAGGGCGTATGCGTTTTTTCCTGAATATATTCCTGAATATATTCAGGAAAAAACGCATACGCCCTTTTTGGCCAACCAAGCAAGCTTGCAAAGGAAATCTGCACTACAATGAAGTCTCACTTCCCCCCGGTCAAAAGGGCCATCTGAAAAAAGTGTAAAATCCAGAAAGGCAGGACAGGCCATGGAGAACTGGGAGCCTTGTTATGCTGATGGGTGGGATGTAAATTGCCAACAGCCACTCGGGAGAAGTGTATGGTGTTTCCTGAAACATCTAAAAAACAAAGCAACAGAGCCTAGGGCACTTCCACTTATGGTCCTATAGCTTAGGGAAATTAAAATAAAAAAGACACAGCCACCCCAAAGTTTGGGATGGCTCTGTTTACAAGAAACTCCTTTACGGGACAAGTTCAATATCGCAGAAAGTGGAAAATGGATAAAGAAGTTGTGGAACTTACGTACAATGCAATATCACTCAGCAATGAAATCTATGTCATCAGGCCCGTAGCAGCATAATGAGTGGATTCAGGTATGATGATTCGAACTGAAATAAGTCACACAGGAAATGAAACATCATAAGATATCACTAATACACGGAATGTAAACTTGGCTACACAGGAACTGGATTACAAAAGAGAGCAGGGTCTCAAATTTAGAAAACCAACTTATGCTTGCTTAAGGGGAAAGGTGAGTTGGGGTGCTACATAAAACCAGAGATTGAAATGAGCACAGATAAACTTCCTTAAGCCAAATATGGAATAGACAAGAGCTACTCCTTGCTCAACGAAATGGACTCAACACCCCATATTAAACGCCTAAGAATGTACCTGACTAGTAAGTATCTTAAAACCTATGGATCGCTATGTCTCCAAAAGAGAATCAAGCGTGTGTACAGGGGCATAAACGCAGCAGTGATAGGATTGGAGAGGTTCGATGAGCAAATGAAGACCCTTTGAAGTCATATTGCATGGTACCTTCTCGACGGGTCTCAACTCTCCAGGTTTATGGGATTGTTCCTTCAGCTAAAACACGCATGTGGAACCCAGAGTATGATCAACCGTGTGATCGGGAGATGTGTTCAAATATGTCTCAGTTCCCGTCCCCTGGTACTCGGGTGCAACATTCCAGATGCTTTACTAACAGTCTCCCGACTTGGAGAGTCAGTGCCTTTAACCTCCTGTTTGGCCAAGTTTGCAATTTCTGCGGAAGATGAACAGGAATAGGGATGACCAATGAGAAACTAGCTGGAGGTGTCTGGATGGGCAAATTTAACTCTCATTTCCCACCAGGAAGAGGAATTAACCAAAGGTCAGCATCCCGTGCCGGAACCAGATTAGGGCCTGAAGCAATCCTGCGGTGTTGCGGCCAGCTCACAAGAAAGCGAGTTGAAGAAAGGAGCTCAGGGGCACTGTAATTCACAAACCTGCAGAGTTATAAATGACAGCTATCGTCCAAAAATATACTGAAGTAACGCTGCCAAGAGGACGTGAAAGCGGGACAGATTGCAGGAAACCGATTTCAGGAGGTAGAGAGGAATTGCATTTAAAGCATAGGAAAAGAGGCAGAACGTCCTCAATGATGCACTTGGCCAAAAAGTGCGTATGCGTTTTTTCCTGAATATATTCAGGAAAAAACGCATACGCCCTTTTTGGCCAACCAAGCAAGCTTGCAAAGGAAATCTGCACTACAATGAAGTCTCACTTCCCCCCGGTCAAAAGGGCCATCTGAAAAAAGTGTAAAATCCAGAAAGGCAGGACAGGCCATGGAGAACTGGGAACATTGTTATGCTGATGGGCGGGATGTAAATTGCCAACAGCCACTCCGGAGAAGTGTATGGTGTTTCCTGAAACATCTAAAAAACAAAGCAACAGAGCCTAGGGCACTTCCACTTATGGTCCTATAGCTTAGGGAAATTAAAATCAAAAAAACACAGCCACCCCGAAGTTTGGGACGGCTCTGTTTACAACAACCTCGTTTATGGTACAAGTTCAATATCACAGAAAGTGAAAAATTGATAAAGAAGTTGTGGTACTTACGTACAATGCAATATCACTCAGGAATGAAATCTATGTCATCAGGCAAGTAGCAGCATAATAAGTGGATTCAGGTATGATGATTCTAACTGAAATAAGTCACACAGAAAAAGAAACATCATAAGATATCACTAATACACAGAATGTAAACTTGGCTACACAGGAACTGGATTACAATACACAACAGGGTATCAAATTTAGAAAACCAACTTATGCTTGCTTAAGGGGAAAGGTGTGTTGGGGTGCTGCACAAAAACACAGATTGAAATGAGCACAGATAAAGTTCCTTAAGCCAAATATGTAATAGACAAGAGCTACTCCTTGCTCAACGAAATGGACTCAAAACCCCATATTAAACGCCTAAGAATGTACCTGACTAGTAAGTATCTTAAAACCTATGGATTGCTATGTCTCGGAAAGAGAATCAAGCATGTGTACAGGGCCATAAACGCAGCAGTGATAGGATTGGAGAGGTTCAGTGAGCAAATGAAGACCCTTTGAAGTCATATTGCATGGTACCCATTCCACGGGTCTCAACTCTCCAGGTTTAAGGGATTCTTCCTTCAGCTAAAACATGCATGTGGAACCCAGAGTATGATCAACCGTGTGATCGGGAGTCATTTTCAAACATGTCTCAGTTCTCATCCCCTGGTACTCGGGTGCAACATTCCAGACGCTTTACTAACACTCTCCCCACTTGGAGAGTCAGTGCCTTTAACCTCCTATTTGGCCCAGTTTGCAAATTCCGCGGAAGATGTACAGGAATACGGAGAACCAATGAGAGACTAGCTGGAGGTATCTGGACGGGCAAATTTAACTCTCATTTCCCACCAGGAAGAGGAATTAACCGAAGGCTCAGCGTGCCGCTCCGGACCTAGATTAGGGCCTGAAGCAATCCTGCGGTGTTGCGGCCAGCTCACAAGAAAGCGAGTTGAAGAAAGGAGCTCAGGGGCACTGTAATTCACAAAGCTGCAGAGTTATAAATGACAGCTATCGTCCAAAAATATACTGAAGTAAGGCTGCCACGAGGACTTGAAAGCGGGGCAGAATTGCAGGAAACCGATTTCAGGAGGTAGACTGGAATTGCATTTAAAGCATAGGAAAAGAGGCAGAACGTCGACAATGATGCACTTGGCCAAAAAGGGCTTATGCGTGTTTTCCTGAATATATTCAGGAAAAAACGCATACGCCCTTTTTGGCCAACCAAGCAAGCTTGCAAAGGAAATCTGCACTACAATGAAGTCTCACTTCCCCCCGGTCAAGAGGGCCATCTGAAAAAGGTGTAAAATCCACAAAGGCAGGACAGGCCATGGAGAACTGGGAGCCTTGTTATGCTGATGGGCGGGATGTAAATTGCCAACAGCCACTGGGGAGAAGTGTATGGTGTTTCCTGAAACATCTAAAAAACAAAGCAACAGAGCCTAGTGCACTTCAACTTATGGTCCTATAACTTAGGGAAATTAAAATCAAAAAGACACAGCCACCCAAAATTTGGGACGGCTCTGTTTACAAGAACCTCATTTATGGTACAAGTTCAATATCGCAGAAAGCGAAAACTGGATAAAGAATTTGTGGTACTTACGTACAATGCAATATCACTCAGCAATGAAATCTATGTCATCAGGCCCGTAGCAGCATAGAGTGGATTCAGGTATGATGATTCTAACTGAAATAAGTCACACAGAAAAAGAAACATCATAAGATATCACTAATACATGGAATGTAAACTTGGCTACACAGGAACTGGATTACAAAACAGAACAGGGTCTCAAATTTAGAAAACCAACTTATGCTTGCTTAAGGGGAAAGGTGAGTTGGGGTGCTGCATAAAACCAGAGATTGAAATGAGCACAGATAAAGTTCCTTAAACCAAACATGTAATAGACAAGAGCTACTCCTTGCTCAACGAAATGGACTCAACACCCCATATTAAACGCCTAAGAATGTACCTGACTAGTAAGTATCTTAAAACCTATGGATCGCTATGTCTCCGAAAGAGAATCAAGCGTGTGTACTGGGGCATAAACGCAGCAGTGATAGGATTGGAGAGGTTCGGTGAGCAAATGAAGACCCTTTGAAGTCATATTGCATGGTACCCATTCCACGGGTCTCAACTCTCCACGTTTAAGGGATTCTTCCTTCAGCTAAAGCATGCATGTGGAACCCAGAGTATGATCAACCGTGTGATCGGGAGACGTGTTCCAATATGTCTCAGTTCTCGTCCCCTGGTACTCGGGTGCAACATTCCAGACGCTTTACTAACACTCTCCCGACTTGGAGAGTCAGTGTCTTTAACCTCCTGTTTGGCCCAGTTTGCAATTTCTGCGGAAGATGAACAGGAATAGGGAGAACCAATGAGAGACTAGCTGGAGGTGTCTGGACGGGCAAATTTAACTCTCATTTCCCACCAGGAAGAGGAGTTAACCAAAGGCTCTGCATGCCGTGCCGGAACCAGATTAGGGCCTGAAGCAATCCTGCGGTGTTGCGGGCAGCTCACAAGAAAGCGAGTTGAAGAAAGGAGCTCAGGGGCACTGTAATTCACAAACATGCAGAGTTATAAATGACAGCTTTCGTCCAAAAATATACTGAAGTAAGGCTGCCAAGAGGACTTGAAAGTGGGGCAGAATTGAAGGAAACCGATTTCAGGAGGTAGACTGGATTTGCATTTAAAGCATAGGAAAAGAGGCAGAACGTCGACAATGATGCACTTGGCCAAAAATGGCATATGCGTTTTTTCGTGAATATATTCAGGAAAAAACGCATACGCCCTTTTTGGCCAACCAAGCAAGCTTGCAAAGGAAATCTGCACTACAATGAAGTCTCACTTCCCCCCGGTCAAAAGGGCCATCTGAAAAAAGTGTAAAACCCAGAAAGGCAGGACAGGCCATGGAGAACTGGGAGCCTTGTTATGCTGATGGGCGGGATGTCAATTGCCAACAGCCACTCGGGAGAAGTGTATGGTGTTTCCTGAAACATCTAAAAAACAAAGCAACAGAGCCTAGGGCAGTTCCACTTATGGTCCTAAGATTAGGGAAATTAAAATCAAAAAGACACAGCCACCCCAAAGTTTGGGACGGCTCTGTTTACAAGAAACTCTTTTATGGGACAAGTTCAATATCGCAGAAAGTGAAAAATGGATAAAGAAGTTGTGGTACTTACGTACAATGCAATATCACTCAGCAATGAAATCTATGTCATCAGGCCCGTAGCAGCATAATGAGTGGATTCAGGTATGATGATTCTAACTGAAATAAGTCACAAGAAAAAGAAACATCATAAGATATAACTAATACACGGAATGTAAACTTGGCTACACAGGAACTGGATTACAAAACAGAACAGGGTCTCAAATTTAGAAAACCAACTTATGCTTGCTTAAGGGGAAAGGTGAGTTGGGGTGCTGCATAAAACCAGAGATTGAAATGAGCACAGATAAAGTTCCTTAAGCCAAATATGTAATAGACAAGAGCTACTCCTTGCACAACAAAATGGACTCAACACCCCATATTAAACGCCTAAGAATGTACCTGACTAGTAAGTATCTTAAAACCTATGGATTGCTATGTCTACGAAAGAGAATAAAGCGTGTGTACAGGGGCAAAAATGCAGCAGTGATAGGACTGGAGAGGTTCGGTGAGCAAATGAAGACCCTTTGAAGTCATATTACATGGTACCCATTCCACGGGTCTCAACTCTCCTGGTTTAAGGGATTATTCCTTCAGCTAAATCATGCATGTGGAACACAGAGTATGATCAACCGTGTGATCGGGAGACGTGTTCCAATATATCTCAGTTCTCGTCCCCTGGTACTTGGGTGCAATATTCCAGACGCTTTACTAACACTCTCCAGACTTGGAGAGTCAGTGCCTTTAACCTCCTGTTTGGCCCAGTTTGCAATTTCTGCGGAAGATGAACAGGAATAGAGAGAACCAATGAGAGACTAGCTGGAGGTGTCTGGACGGGCAAATTTAACTCTCATTTCCCACCAGGAAGAGGAATTAACCAAAGGCTCAGCGTGCCATGCTGGAACCAGATTAGGGCCTTAAGCAATCCTGCGGTGTTGCGGCCAGCTCACAAGAAAGCGAGTTGAAGAAAGGAGCTCAGGGGCACTGTAATTCACAAACCTGCAGAGTTATAAATGACAGCTATCGTCCAAAAATATACTGAAGTAAGGCTGCCAAGAGGACTTGAAAGCGGGGCAGAATTGCAGGAAACCGATTTCAGGAGGTAGACTGGAATTGTATTTAAAGCATAGGAAAAGAGGCAGAACGTCGACAATGATGCACTTGGCCAAAAAGGGCGTATGCGTTTTTTCCTGAATATATTCAGGAAAAAACGCATACGCCCTTTTTGGCCAACCAAGCAATCTTGCAAAGGAAATCTGCACTACAATGAAGTCTCACTTCCCCCCGGTCAAAAGGGCCATCTGAAAAAAGTGTAAAATCCAGAAAGGCAGGACAGGCCATGGAGAACTGGGAGCCTTGTTATGGTGATGGGCGGGATGTAAATTGCCAACAGCCACTCTGGAGAAGTGTATGGTGTTTCCTGAAACATCTAAAAAACAAAGCAACAGAGCCTAGGGCACTTCCACTTATGGTCCTATAGCTTAGGGAAATTAAAATAAAAAAGACACAGCCACCCCAAAATTTGGGACGGCTCTTTTACAGGAACTTCTTCTTCAGCACAAGTTAAATATGCCAGAGAGCAAATAATGGATAAAGAAGTTGCGGTACTTACGTACAACAGAATACCTCTCAGCAATGAAAACTATGTCACCAGGCCCGTACCAGCATAATGAGTGGATTGAGGCACGGTGATTCTAAGTGAAAAATGTCACACAGAAAAAGAAACATCATAAGCTATCACTAATACGTGGAATGTGAACTTGGTTACACATGAACTGAATTACAAAACAGAACAGGGTCTCATGTTTTGAAAACCAACTTATGCTTGCTTAAGGGGGAAGGTGAGTTGTGGTGCTGCATAAAAGCAGAGTTTGAAATTAGCACAGATACCGTTCCATAAGCTAAATATGTAATAGACAAGACCTACCCCTTGCTCAACAAAATGGACTCAACAATGAGGTATCACCTCACACCTGGTAGAATGGGCATCATCAGAAAATCTACAAACAAAAAATGCTGGAAATGTGTGGAGAAAAGGAACCCTCTTCCACTATTGTTGGGAATATAAATTGATACAGTCACTATGGAGAACAATATGGAGTTTCTTAAGAAACTAACAGTAGAATTACCATATGATACAGCAATCCCAGTCTGGACATATACCCAGACAAAACCATAAATCAAAAAGAGACATTCACCGCAATGTTCATTGCCTCACTCTTTACAATATCGAGGTAATGGAAGCAACCTAAATGCCCACAGACAGACGAATGCATAAAGCTGTGGTACATATATAAAATGGAATATTACTAAGCCATGAAAAGGAATGAAATTAGGTCATTTGTAGAGACGTCGATGGATCTAGAGACTGTCATACAGAGTGAAGTAACTCAGAAAGAGAAAAACAAATCTTGTATATTCATGCATATATGTGGAACCTAGAAAAACTGTACAGGTTAACCATTTTGCACGGCATAAATAGAGAAACAGATGTAGACAACAAACGTATGGACAAGGGTGGAAAGCTGTTGGGGGGGTGGTGGTGGGAGGAGTTGAGAGACTGGGATTGGCATGTATACATTTATATGTGTAAAATAGATAACCAATAAGAACCTGCTGTATAAAAATATAAAATAAAATTCAAAATTAAAAAGAAATAAAATTTAAAAAAAAACCAGAAAAAACAATTATTCCCTTCATATACATGTATTTATATGAATAAATTATTTCCATGCTTATATCTGTAAATACAAAAAAGAGGAATAAAATCTACCTTGAACCAAATACGAAAAAGAGAAAAAAAACACAGAACCCGACAGTTCCACAGAGGAAAACCGTATCAGGGCACTTGCTCCAGTTGTAAACAATTCTGAAGTTGGTCAGTGGTGGGGAATCGTCTCCCATTCAGCCAGCAGCCCCCACGCAACAAGCGTCCTCATTGCAAAGCTGGGGCACCGTGCCGAGGCATCTGTGAGTAAACGTGAGCTGAGCCCCAGGCCAGTTCCTGCTGAACTATTCCTACCCGTCCCAGGTTAAACACCTGAATATATACAAGGACTTGAAACCCTAGAGGAAGGGCCATAGAGCCACACGAGTGACAGCATGCCGGCCGACTTGGTGCCTGCAGGCCAGCCAGGATTGTCCTGGCCCTGGGTGTTCTTCTGGAAGATTTCCATTTCCCTGCCTGAGATACCCGTCCTGTCCCTGCCCCCACTGCTTTTTTCCTTCCTCACCTCTGCCCAGGGAGAAATTCCAGCAGCAGGTATAGGTGACACATCCTCTTCTTTAGCAGGTGGCAGCCTGGCAACTGCTGCAGAAAGTCCAGCAGAGCCCCACTCACACTGGGCCACCCACAAAGCCGTGGCCTCTCACTCACTCCCACCAGCCCAGCCCCGAGACTGCTGACAGGGCAGAGAAAATGGCGTCAGGCACGGCTGCAGGGCCTCTTGCTGCCTGGAGTGGTATTTATATTGATCTCAACCCAGGCACACCTGGGGAGGGCTGGCCGGCACGGTAAGGCTGCCCAGGTCAGCCAATCATCACCCCTCAGGGGCTCACAGTTGCAGAAAATGGAACTTGCTGAACCGGCCAGGTCCAAGGAACAGGTGTGGGCTCCTGAGAGTCAGGATAGACAAGGGGCTGCAGCTTTGGCTTGTTTTCTAATCATTTTATCTGGCCCATGAGTGGGAGACAACTTCAAGAAAACCCTCTCCTAATGAGAGGAACCCAGGAGTCAGGGAGAGGAGGGGTGGGTGGTGGTTGGAGACAGAGGCCTGGTGCCCCGGGTGCAGTGGAAGTCTCTGGAAGACCAGGTGGAGGGAGGCCGCACAGCGTGATGCCCAGGGTCACAGACCTGTCGCAGCTGCTCTTTGTTAGTTCCAGTCCTGCTCTGAGGTGCTCTGTGTCAGCTCTGAGCGACAGGTGAGATGGGGGTGCTCTGCAATGAGGGCTATGTGCACGGTTCCTGTGTGCCCAGCCCTGCCACGGTACCTGCAAGGGTAGCTCTGTATCCTGGGAGGGGCCTGACCACGAGAGCCCCATGGGCTGCTGGGGACCTGGTAAAGGATGTCAGGACAGTCAGTGAAGCCACCGAGGATATACCTCCAGCTGCTCCTAATTCCTACACCCTGCTGGTCATTCTACCAACCACCAGGACATGGTATTCTGTATTAGTCTTCAATGATGCCTTCTTTTGTATTCCATTAGTCCCAGAGTCACAAGAAATTTTGGCTTGTGAGTGGCAGGACTCAACATACAACTAAAACAATACTTCCGGGCCGTCTTGCCCCAAGGGTGCAAAAATTCCCACACCATCTTTGGGGAAAGCTTAGCTAAAGACCTAAAAGTTCTACCTCTGGAAAAGGAAACCCTCCTTCAGTACGCAGACGACATTCTGATCGCCAGCCCTACTAAGGAGGCCTCTGAACTACCAAGCCAATAAAGGATAGAAGTTGTCCAAGAAAAAGCTCAAATATCACAGACTGCGGTGACCTGCCTGGGCTTTGTTCTCCCAGAAGGTCGGAGAAGCCCATCCCAGGAAAGGAAAGAAACCATTTTCAGCCTTACCCCTTTCTAAAACTAGAAGACAGCTTAGGGGTTCCTGGGGAGGCCAGGGTTTGCTGCTTCTGGATCCCTAACTACAGTCTACTAGCTGGGCCTCTATATGAAACACTGAAAGGAAAAGATGATGATCCTTTTGAATAGAATCCAGAAGTGGCCTTTCAAGAATGGAAAGAGCAGTCAATTCAGACCCTTGCCCTGGAACTCCCTAATTTAGCTAAACCCTTTGACCTTTACATTCCCAGTGAAAGGTGAATCGCCATTGGAGAATTAGTGCAAAAACTGGGACCACTTGAAATGGAACAATGCAAGAATGCCATCCAGGTAGGATAAACTACAGTCACCAAGGGGCTTGGCCCACTGCCACATCTGGCCAAGATACTGGCGGTATCTAAAAACCTGGAAATTAGCAGCCCCAAAGGCCACCTCCCTCCTAAGGGAAAAGGACACCACGTGGTGATCCTAACCACCAACCATGCCCTGAAGTTGCAGGGTTCGCTCCGTGGGCACACCACCCTCGAGTGAGGAGGCCCTCCAACTCCAACATCCAGAGAGATAACCGGGGGCAACAGGGCACCCTGACGACTCATGTGAAGATCACTTGACCTGGAGTTTCTCTCATAAAACAACAAGAGTGTGTCCCAAAAGAGTAGACTACTGCTTGCAGGACATACTGCACCCAGAGGGGAGCTAATAATCTTGGCGGGGGAACCGTATATCACACTGTCACCATAGAAAAGCCTACAGACACCGTGATGATGGTGGCCAATGAGACTGGCTGGACTCCTGTTTACTTCAAAAGGCTGTTGACTCAGTGGCCATCATGGTCCTTGATCACCACTGACCCTGGACTGTCTGGGAGTTGAGCGGGCAGAGCTCTGACATCTGGTGCTGTTTGTACATTAATTCAGGGACCTAATTGAAGAAAGCGCAGACTACTGGTCAGAGCATCTAGGCTGGCAGAAACGGTCAGCCTAAGGTGGCCAAACAAATGTGGGGCGGGGTGAAACCGGCCCCCACAGCGTCTCTGCACATCTCTTTCCTGGACCCTTAAAGGTCATTAGAATCTATAACACTTCCAAAGCTGGTGCTCAGGTGGACGAGCAGGGAGGCAGGGGGCCTGGGGACAATCAACGTCACCTGGAGGCTGCTGGGGAGAAGCTCTGACCCTCGCCCCCGGGTATGAGGGCTCCCAACTCAGCACTCAGCAGTTACAGAAGAAGGGTCTGCACCCTCAGCACTCCAAGAATGAGGAACGGGACAAAAGGCAGAGGAGGGGTTTGTCCCCAGCAAAGCCCATTAAGAATCCCTGGGAGATAAAAATAGAATCTGGGCAATAAAGTCAAGTCTAACCTTTTTTATCCTTTGTGCTTTGTCTAATTTCATGTGCTCCTAGGGTCGCGCATGCAGAGGTTCCACACCCGGCACTTCAGACCAGATTTCCTAGTGCAGAATGGCTGGGACGACACCTCAGCTCCTGGGGCCCAGTGCAGACTCCGCGATACAGAGCCTGAGCTGCAGCCAACCCGGCCCTCGAGAGCTCCGCCCCCTCCCTCCCACTGACTCTGACAGGATCTCTACACAACAGCCCAGCCCACAGCCCACGGGGTAGTGCATGCTCTCACCTCTCCATTCTCTGATCAAAATATAAAGTTTCCTTTGCTTGTGAACCAAACTCAGTCTCGATCTGTTGGCCCCAATGACACTGGGCAGGGGGACACTTGTTGGGGTCCACTCTGGAGGATCAGTAACAGAAATTGAGACTATTGTAACCTCAATGAACAGATGTGTGAGCCAAACTGTAGTTAACATAGAACAGTGTATAAGGCTCGGGTAAAATAAGATGTTTCTAACACTTCCATTTGATATTTCCATCACTTTATTATAAGCAAGTTCAGTGAAAAGGTTTGTCTTATTTGTCAGGTCAATATTAGAGAAACGAAGTGATTTCTTTCCAAGGATGTACATCTAATAATCTTGGTTAAAGCTTCAATCTTGTTTTAAATGCTTTTCCATTGAAAATGATACCTCTCTTTCAGCTCCCCCATTTCTGAGAAGTATAAAATCTTATAATTTATTATTACCAAAGGGGAAAGGTGGGAGGAGGGATAAATTAACAGTTTGGGATTAACACATACACACTGCTATGTATAAAATAGATCATCAACAAGGAACTACTGTATAGCACAGGGAACTACACTCAACATTTTGCAATAAGCTATAAGGGGAAATAATCTGGAAAAGAATAGATATTTTTATTGTCATTGTCATCTATCAATGACAGTTAAAGTGTAACCTAAGGGAAGCTGGTGGTGAGTGCTTCTGACCCTGAAGACTTCAATCATCTAAAGTTGGGACTCTGCCTACTTCCCAAGGCCCTTAATGAACATATGTGTAGCCGTAGCTTAAAAAATTCCCCAGTTTGGGTTTCGGGCAGACACTGATTTTGAAAAAGCCCTGGTGTTCTCCTTACATGAATGGTACTCTTCCTACTGCTAAAACATGTCTGTCACACGCAGAGGATGGTATACCGTCTGATCGGGAAGAGTTTGGAAAAGGCATCTCATCTCCTCATCTCCTGGTGCTCGGGTTCACCCCTCCAGCGTCTTTACTAACAGTCTCCCCACTTGGAGATGTCAGCACTGTCAACATCCTGTTGCGTACAGTTTGGAATTTGTCCAGAGGATGAAGCGGAAGGATGAGGAACAATGAGAGACAAGTCCTAGGTGTTCACACAGGCACATGTCACTCTAATTTCCAATCAGGAAGACGAATTGACCAAAGGCTAGGGTTGCCCATGGAAACAGTATAGGGCTTGAGGAAATCCCGCTGCTTTGTGGCCAGTTCCCATACACGTAAGTTGAACAATGGAACTCAGGGGCAGTAAAATTCATGAAACTGCAGAGTTGAAAATATCCATCACTGAAAAATGTCTTGAGGAAAGTCAGAAAAAAGGACTGGTAAGCAAGGGAGAATGGCAGGAAAGGGATTTGAGGAGGTAGAAAGGACTCGCCATTAAACACGAGAAAAGGAGCTGAACATTGCCAACATTGCAGTTGGCCAAAAAGGGTGTATGCGTTTTTTTCTGTATATATTCAAGAAAAGGGCATACACTTTTTTAGCCAAGCAAACAGGTGGGCACTGGAAGTCAATACTACAAAAGATATCACTTCGCATCAGTCAGAAGAGCCATCCTCATAAAGCGTAAACAACAGAAATGCAGGACAGGGCAAGGAGAAGAGGGAGCCCTGTGAGACTTATAGTGGAAATGTATATTGCCAACGGCCATTCTGGAGAAGTGTATTGTGTTTACTAAAGCATCTAAAAAATGAGCTACAGAGCATAGGGCACTTGCACTCATGGGCGTATATCTTGGGAAAAACAAAAATCGAGAGGACACAGGCACCCCAATGTTTACCCCCTCTCTGTTTAAAAGATCCTCGACTAGGATATAACTTAAATGTCTCTGGAGGGAAAAAATGGATAGAGATGTGGTACTTAGGTAGAGTGGAATATTATTCAGCCTGGAAATCAATGAACTATGGCCAGTTGTAACAACTCCGGAGGAGTTACGTATGATCTTTCTAAGTGACATAATTCAAAAAGAAAAAGACACATATCATAAGATATCACTTAAAGGTGGAATCCAAAATGGCTACACATGAAATAAATTACAAAACAAAAACATAGTCAAATATGTAGAAAACACGCATAAGGCTGCTAAACGGGAAAGGTGGGGAGGGGTGAGGCATCATCCAGGAGGTTGAAATTAGCAAAGATACCATTCCAAATACCAAACTGATAATCAACAAGGCCCACACGGTAGCTAAAAGAACTGCACTCAGCACACTCAAGTCACCGGAAAAGAATATATATGACTGGTAAGAATCTGAAAAAGAATTTACTGATGTCTCTCTGTACGTGAATCAAGTGGATGTACAGCAGCAAGAAACAGAGCTTTGAAAATCAGCTGTAACCAATATAGTAATAAATTGAAAAAAATAAACGACAGAGAGACAGAGAAAACCTCTTACAACTTTTCCTCAGGGACGGTGATGCAACATGGATTGAACACATCTAGACCCACAGCAGGATGAGACATAAGGCTGGAAACTGTTTGCACTAAGAGAAATGTGAGGTTGGGTGAGGAAATGCACACCCTTTAAAGTAATACTACCTGGTACCCATTCAATGGGTCCCAAATCTGCAGGTTCAAGGGATCTTCCTACAGCTAAAACATGCATGGAAAACCCAGAGGACTGTACACCATGTGATCGGGAGATGTGTCTAAAATGCAGCTCATTTATCCTCTCCTGGTGCTCCTGTTCACCATTCCAGCCACGTTACTTAGAATCTCTCCACTTGGAGAATCAGCACATTTCAACTTCTGTTTCACACATTTTGCAAATTGTGAGGAGGATGAACGGGAAGAGGGGGAACCAATGAGAGAATAGTTGTAGGGGTTTGGACGGGCACATATCACTCTAATTTCCCATTAAGAATAAGAATTGAAAAAAGGCTCAGCCCGCCTCGCCGGAGCCAAAATAGGGCCTGAAGCAATCCTGCGGGTTTGAGGCCAGCTCACAAAAGAGCAACTTAAAAAATGGAGCTCAGGGTCACTGCAATTCACAAACCTGCAGAGTTATAAATGAAAACTAACGTCCAAAAATATGTTGAGGTAAGGCAAAGAAGAGGATCTGAATGCAAGACAGAATTGCAAGAAACAGATTTCAAGAGATAGATTGGACTCGTCTTTAAAGCACATGAAAAGCGGCAGAATTTCGACAATGATGCAGTTGGCCCAAAAGGGCGTATGCGTTTTTTCCTGATTATATCCAGGAAAAAACGCATACGCACTTTATGGGCAACGAAGCAAGCAAGCAATGCAAATGTGCACAACAAAGAAGTCTCATTTCCCACCGGTCAAAAGGGCCATCCTAAAAATTTGTAAAAACCAGAAATGCAGGACAGGCCATGGAGAACAGGGAGCCTTTATACGCTGATGGGCAGTGTGTGAACTGCCGAGAGCCACTCTGGAGAAGTGTATGGTGGTTCCTAAATCATCTAGAAAACAGAGCTACAGAGCATAGGACACTTCCAATCATGGGAGTATATCTAGGGAAGTCTAAACATCAACAAGACACAAGCACACCACAGTTTAGGGCTACTCTGTTTACAAGAACCTCAACTTCAGTACACCTTAAATATCCCAGGAAAGAGAACAATGGATAAAGAAGATGTGGTACTTATGTACAATGGAATATCTCTTCACCATGAAATCAATGTAATAAGGCTAGTAGAAGGATAAAGAGTGGATTTAGGTCTGATAATACTACTTGAAATAAGTCAAACAGAAAAAGAAACATATCATAAGATATCACTTATAGTGGGAGGGTAAATATGGCTGCACAAGAAATGAATTACAGAACAGAACAGTGTCTCACATTTAGAAAACACACTTATGTCAGCTTAAGGGGAAAGGAGAGGTGGGGTGATGCATAAAACCAGAGTTTGAAATTAGCACAGATACCGTTCAATAAACCAAATAGATATTAGACAAGATCTACACCTTGCTCAATGAACTGGCCTCAACACACCTTATAAACCGCAGAGAAATATATCTGAGTAATAAGAATCTTAAAATCCATGTATTGATATATCTCCATAAGGGAATCAAGTGTGTGCAGAGCGGCACAAACACAGCAGTGAAAATGAGCTAAACGCCATTATAGAAATAAATTTTAAAAACAAAACGCAGAAACAATGAAAGAGAGAAAAATTCTTACAAAATTTGCCTAGGGGCTGTGATGCAACCTGGACTGACCACATATAAACCCACAGCTGGATAAGACATAAAGCTGGACACTTGGGGCTGAGAGGATTGGTGAGTTTTGGTGAGCAACTGCCAAAAGTTTAATGCAATACTTCATGCTACTCATTCCAAGGGTCCCAAAACTCCAGGTTGAAGGGAATCTTCCTACAGCTAAACCATGCTTGGGAAACCCAGCGACTGGTATACCATATGATCGGGAAAGGTTTCTAAAACACACCTCATTTTTCCTCTCCTGGGGCTCCGGATCGACATTCCAGCCGCTTTACTAACAATATCCCCACATAAAGAGTCAATGCCTTTAAGTTCTGGTATCGCACAGTCTGCAGTTAGTGCGGAGGATGAATGGAAATAGGGGGAACCAGTGAGAAACTAGCTGTAGCAGTTTCAATGGGCACATGTCACTCTAATTTCACATCAGTAAGAAGAATAAACCAAAGGCACAGCAAGGTGCCCCAGAAGAAGAATAGGGCCTGAAGGAATCCTGTGGTTATGAGGCAAGATCACAAAAATAAGAGCTAAAATATGAAGCGAAGGGCCACCGCAATTCAAAAACGTGCAGAGTTATAAAGGCCAACTATTTTCAAAAAATATATTGAGATAAGGCTATGAAGAGGCATTGAAAGCAAGCCACAATTGCAGGAAACCGATTTCAGGAGGTAGACTGGAATTGCATTTAAAGCATAGGAAAAGAGGCAGAACGTGCACAATGATGCACTTGGCCAAAAAGGGCGTATGCGTTTTTTCCTGAATATATTCAGGAAAAAACCCATATGCACTTTTTGGCCAACCAAGCAAGCTTGCAAAGGAAATCTGCACTACAATGAAGTCTCACTTCCCCATGGTCAAAAGGGCCATCTGAAAAAAGTGTAAAATCCAGAAAGGCAGGACAGGCCATGGAGAACTGGGAGCCTTGTTATGCTGATTGGCGGGATGTAAATTGCCAACAGCCACTGGTTAGAAGTGTATGGTGTTTCCTGAAACATCTAAAAAACAGAGGAAGAGAGCCTAGGGCACTTCCACTTATGGTCCTATAGCTTAGGGAAATTAAAATCAAAAAGGTACAGCCACCTAAAAGTTTCGGACGGCTATGTTTACAAGAACCTCGTTTATGGTACAAGTTCAATATCGCAGAAAGTGAAAAATGGATAAAGAAGTTGTGGTACTTACGTACAATGCAATATCACTCAGCAATGAAATCTATGTCATCAGGCCAATAGAAGCATAATGAGTGGATTCAGGTATGATGATTCTAACTGAAATAAGTCACACAGAAAAAGAAACATCATAAGATATCACTAATACACGAAATGTAAACTTGGCTATACTGGAACTGAATTCCAAACCACAACAGGGTCTCAAATTTAGAAAAGCAACTTATGCTTGCTTAAGAGGAAAGGTGAGTTGGGGTGCTGCATAAAACCAGAGATTGAAATGAGCACAGATATAGTTCCTTAAGCCCAATATGGAATAGACAAGAGCTATTCCTTGCTCAACGAAAGGGACTCAACACCCCATATTAAACGCCTAAGAATGTACCTGACTAATAAATATCTTAAAACCTATGGATTGCTATGTCTCTGAAAGAGAATCAAGCATGTGTCCAGGGGCATAAATGCAGCAGTGATAGGATTGGAGAGGTTCGGTGAGCAAATGAAGACCCTTTGAAGTCATATTGCATGGTACCCATTCCACGGGTCTCAACTCTCCAGTTTTAAGGGATTCTTCCTTCAGCTAAAACATGCATGTGGAACCCAGAGTATGATCAACCATGTGATTGGGAGACGTGTTCAAATATGTCTCAGTTCTCGTCCCCTGGTACTCGGGTGCAACATTCCAGACGCTTCACTAACACTCTGCCGACTTGGAGAGTCAGTGCCTTTAACCTCCTGTTTGGCCCAGTTTGCAATTTCTGCGGAAGATGAACAGGAATAGGGAGAACCAATGAGAGACTAGCTGGAGGTGTCTGGACGGGCAAATTTAACTCTCATTTCCCACCAGGAAGAGGAATTAACCAAAGGCTTAGCATACCGTGCCTGAACCAGATTAGGGCCTGAAGCAATCCTGCGGTGTTGCGGCCAGCTCACAAGAAAGCGAGTTGAAGAAAGGAGCTCAGGGGCACTGTAATTCACAAACGTGCAGAGTTATAAATGACAGCTATTGTCCAAAATATACTGAAGTAATGCTGCCAAGAGGACTTGAAAGCGGGGCAGCATTGCAGGAAACCGATTTCAGGAGGTAGACGGGAATTGCATTTAAAGCATAGGAAAAGAGGCAGAACGTCCACAATGATGCACTTGGCCAAAAAGGCGTATGCGTTTTTTCCTGAATATATTCAGGACAAAACACATACGCCCTTTTTGGCCAACAAAGCAAGCTTGCAAAGGAAATCTGCACTACAATGAAGTCTCACTTCCCCCCGGTCAAAAGGGCCATCTGAAAAAAGTGTAAAATCCAGAACGGCAGGACAGGCCATGGAGAACTGGGAGCCTTGTTATGCTGATGTGTGGGATGTAAATTGCCAGCAGCCACTCGGGAGAAGTGTATGGTGTTTCCTGAAACATCTAAAAAACTGAGGAACAGAGCCTAGGGCACTTCCACTTATGGTCCTATAGCTTAGGGAAATTAAAATACAAAAGACACAGCCACCCCAAAGTTTGGGACAGCTCTGTTTACAAGAACCTCATTTACGGTAAATGTTCAATATCGCAGAAAGCGAAAAATGGATAAAAAAGTTGTGGTACTTACGTACAATGCAATATCACTCAGCAATGAAATCTATGTCATCATGCCCATAGCAGCATAATGAGTGGATTCAGGTATGATGATTCTAACTGAAATAAGTCACACAGAAAAAGAAACGTCATAAGATATCACTAATACACGGAATGTAAACTTGGCTACACAGAAACTGGATTACAAAAGAGAACAGGGTCTCAAATTTAGAAAACCAACTTATGCTTGCTTAAGGGGAAAGGTGAGTTGGGGTGCTGCATAAAACCAGAGATTGAAATGAGCACAGATAAAGTTCTTTAAGCCAAATATGTAACAGACAAGAGCTACTCCTTGCTCAACGAAATGGACTCAACACCCCATATTAAACGCCTAAGAATGTACCTGACTAGTAAGTATCTTAAAACCTATGGATTGCTATGTCTCCGAAAGAGAATCAAGCGTGTGTACAGGGGCATAAACGCAGCAGTGATAGGATTGGAGAGGTTCGGTGAGCAAATGAAGACCCTTTGAAGTCATAGTGCATGGTACCCATTCCACGGGTCTCAACTCTCCAGGTTTAAGGGATTCTTCCTTCACCTAAAACATGCATGTGGAACCCAGAGTATGATCAACCGTGTGATCGGGAGACGTGTTCCAATATGTCTCAGTTCTCGTCCCCTGGTACTCGGGTGCAACATTCCAGACGCTTTACTAACACTCTCCCGACTTAGAGAGTCAGTGCCTTTAACCTCCTGTTTGGCTCAGTTTGCAATTTCTGCGGAAGATGAACAGGAATAGGGAGAACCAATGAGAGACTAGCTGGAGGTGTCTGGACGGGCAAATTTAACTCTCATTTCCCACCAGGAAGAGGAATTAACCAAAGGCTCAGCGTGCCGTGCCAGAACATGATTAGGGCCTGAAGCAATCCTGCGGTGTTGCGGCCAGCTCACGAGAAAGCGAGTTGAAGAAAGGAGCTCAGGGGCACTGTAATTCACAAACCTGCAGAGTCATAAATGACAGCTATCGTCCAAAAATATACTGAAGTAAGGCTGCCAAGAGGACTTGAAAGCGGGGCAGAATTGCAGGAAACCGATTTCAGGAGGTAGACTGGAATTGCATTTAAAGCATAGGAAAAGAGGCAGAACGTCCACAATGATGCACCTGGCCAAAAAGGGCATATGTGTTTTTTCCTGAATATATTCTAGACAAAACACATATGCCCTTTTTGGCCAACCAAGCAAGCTTCCAAAGGAAATCTGCACTACAATGAAGTCTCACTTCCCCCCGGTCAAAAGGGCCATCTGAAAAAAGTGTAAAATCCAGAAAGGCAGGACAGGCCATGGAGAACTGGGAGCCTTGATATGCTGATGGGCGGGATTAAAATTGCCAACAGCCACTCGGGAGAAGTGTATGGTGTTTCCTGAAACATCTAAAAAACAAAGCAACAGAGCCTAGGGCACTTCCACTTATGGTCCTATAGCTTAGGGAAATTGAAATCAAAAAGACACACCCACCCCAAAGTTTGGGACGGCTCTCTTTACAAGAACCTCTTTTACGGAACAAGTTCAATATCGCAGAAAGCAAAAATGGATAAAGAAGTTGTGGTACTTACGTACAATACAATATCACTCAGCAATGAAATCTATGTCATCAGGCCCGTAGCAGCATAATGAGTGAATTCAGGTATGATGATTCTAACTGAAATAAGTCACACAGAAAAAGAAACATCATAAGATATCACTAATACACGGAATGTAAACTTGGCTACAGAGGAACTGGATTACAAAACAGAACAGGGTCTCAAATTTAGAAAACCAACTTATGCTTGCTTAAGGGGAAAGTTGAGTTGGGGGGCTGCACAAAACCAGAGATTGAAATGAGCACAGATAAAGTTCCTTAAGCCAAATATGTAATAGACAAGAGCTACTCCTTGCTCAACGAAATGGACTCAACACCCCATATTAAACGCCTAAGAATGTAGCTGACTAGTAAGTATCTTAAAACCTATGGATTGCTATGTCTGCAAAAGAGAATCAAGCGTGTGTACAGGGGCATAAACACAGCAGTGATAGGATTGGAGAGGTTCGGTGAGCAAATGAAGACCCTTTGAATTCATATTGCATGGTACCCATTCCACGGGTCTCAACTCTCCACGTTTAAGGGATTCTTCCTTCAGCTAAAGCATGCATGTGGAACCCAGAGTATGATCAACCATGTGATCGGGAGATGTGTTCCAATATGTCTCAGTTCTCGTCCCCTGGTACTCGGGTGCAACATTCCAGATGCTTTACTAACACTCTCCCGACTTGGAGAGTCAGTGCCTTTAAACTCCTGTTTGGTCCAGTTTGCAATTTCTGCGGAAGATGAACAGGAATAGGGAGAACCGATGAGAGACTAGCTGGAGGTGTCTGGACGGGCAAATTTAACTCTCATTTCCCACCAGGAAGAGGAATTAACCAAAGGCTCAGCGTGCCGTGCCAGAACATGATTAGGGCCTGAAGCAATCCTGCGGTGTTGCGGCCAGCTCACAAGAAAGCGAGTTGAAGAAAGGAGCTCAGGGGCACTGTAATTCACAAACCTGCAGAGTTATAAATGACAGCTATCGTCCAAAAATATACTGAAGTAAGGCTGCCAAGAGGACTTGAAAGCGGGGCAGAATTGCAGGAAACCTATTTCAGGAGGTAGACTGGAATTGCATTTAAAGCATAGGAAAAGAGGCAGAACGTCGACAATGATGCACTTGGACAAAAAGGGAGTATGCGTTTTTTCCTGAATATATTCAAGACAAAACACATACGCCCTTTTTGGCCAACCAAGCAAGCTTGCAAAGGAAATCTGCACTACAATGAAGTGTCACTTCCCCCCGGTCAAAAGGGCCATCTGAAAAAAGTGTAAAATCCAGAAAGGCAGGACAGGCCATGGAGAACTGGGAGCCTTGTTATGCTGATGGGCGGGATGTAAATTGCCAACAGCCACTTGGGAGAAGTGTATGGTGTTTCCTGAAACATCTAAAAAACAAAGCAACAGAGCCTAGGGCACTTCCACTTATGGTCCTATAGATTAGGGAAATTAAAATAAAAAAGAAACAGCCACCCCAAAGTTTGGGACGGCTCTCTTTACAAGAACCTCGTTTATGGGACAAGTTCAATATCGCAGAAAGTGAAAAATGGATAAAGAAGTTTTGGTACTTACGTACAATGCAATATCACTCAGCAATGAAATCTATGTCATCAGGCCCGTAGCAGCATAATGAGTGAATTCAGGTATGATGATTCTAACTGAAATAAGTCACAAGAAAAAGAAACATCATAAGATATCATTAATACACGGAATGTAAAATTGGCTACACAGGAACTGGTTTACAAAACAGAACAGGGTCTCAAATTTAGAAAACCAACTTATGCTTGCTTAAGGGGAAAGGTGAGTTGGGGTGCTGCATAAAGCCAGAGATTGAAATCAGCACAGATAAAGTTCCTTAAGCCCAATATGTAATAGACAAGAGCTACTCCTTGCTCAACGAAATGGACTCAACACCCCAGATTAAACGCCTAAGTATGTACCTGACTAGTAAGTATCTTAAAACCTATGGATCGCTATGTCTCCGAAAGAGAATCAAGCATGTGTACAGGGGCGTAAACACAGCAGTGATAGGATTGGAGAGGTTCGGTGAGCAAATGAAGACTCTTTGAAGTCATATTGCATGGTACCCATTCCACGGGTCTCAACTCTCCAGGTTTAAGTGATTCTTCCTTCAGCTAAATCATGCATGTGGAACCCAGAGTATGATCAACCGTGTGATCGGGAGATGTGTTCCAATATGTCTCAGTTCTCGTCCCCTGGTACTCGGGTGCAAGATTCCAGACGCTTTACTAACACTCTCCTGACTTGGAGAGTCAGTGCCTTTAACCTCCTGTTTGGCCCAGTTTGCAATTTCTGCGGAAGATGAACAGGAATAGGGAGAAGCAATGAGAGCCTAGCTGGAGGTGTCTGGACGGGGAAATTTAACGCTCATTTTCCACCAGGAAGAGGAATTAACCAAAGGCTCAGCGTGCCGTGCCAGAATAACATTAGGGCCTGAAGCAATCCTGCGGTGTTGCGGCCAGCTCACAAGAAAGCGAGTTGAAGAAAGGAGCTCAGGGGCACTGTAATTCACAAACCTGCAGAGTTATAAATGACAGCTATCGTCCAAAAATATACTGAAGTAAGGCTGCCAAGAGGACTTGAAAGCGGGGCAGAATTGCAGGAAACCGATTTCAGGAGGTAGACTGGAATTGCATTTAAAGCATAGGAAAAGAGGCAGAACGTCGACAATCATGCACTTGGCCAAAAAGGGCGTATGCGTTTTTTCCTGAATATATTCAGGAAAAAACGCATACGTCCTTTTTGGCCAACCAAGCAAGCTTGCAAAGGAAATCTGCACTACAATGAAGTCTCACTTCCCCCTGGTCAAAAGGGCCATCTGAAAAAAGTGTAAAATCCAGAAAGGCAGGACAGGCCATGGAGAACTGGGAGCCTTGTTATGCTGATGGGCGGGATGTAAATTGCCCACAGCCACTGGGGAGAAGTGTATGGTGTTTCCTGAAGGATCTAAAAAACAAAGCAACAGAGCCTAGGGCACTTCCACTTATGGCCCTATAGCTTAGGGATATTAAAATCAAAAAGACACAGCCACCCCAATGTTTGGGATGGCTCTGTTTACAAGAAACTCGTTTACGGGACAAGTTCAATATCGCAGAAAGTGAAAAATGAATAAAGAATTTGTGGTACTTACGTACAATGCAATATCACTCAGCAATGAAATCTATGTCATCAGGCCCGTAGCAGCATAATGAGTGGATTCAGGTATGATGATTCTAACTGAAATAAGTCACACAGAAAAAGAAACATCATAAGATATCACTAATACACGGAATGTAAACTTGGCTACACAGAACTGGATTACAAAACAGAACAGGTTCTCAAATTTAGAAAACCAACTTATGCTTGCTTAAGGGCAAAGGTGAGTTGGGGTGCTGCATAAAACCAGAGATTGAAATGAGCACAGATAAAGTTCCTTAAGCCAAATATGTAATAGACATGAGCTACTCCTTGCTCAACTAGATGGACTCAACACCCCATATTAAATGCCTAAGAATGTACCTGACTATTAAGTATCTTAAAACCTATGGAATGCTATGTCTCCGAAAGAGAATCAAGCGTGTGTACAGGGGCATAAATGCAGCAGTGATAGGATTGGAGAGGTTTGGTGAGCAAATGAAGACCCTTTGAAGTCATATTGCATGGTACCCTTTCCACGGGTCTCAACTCTCCAGGTTTAAGGGATTCTTCCTTCAGCTAAAACATGCATGTGGAACCCAGAGTATGATCAACCATGTGATCGGGAGACGTGTTCAAATATGTCTCAGTTCTCGTCCCCTGGTACTCGGGTGCAACATTCCAGACGCTTTACTAACACTCTCCCGACTTGGAGAGTCAGTGCCTTTAACCTCCTGTTTGGCCCAGTTTGCAATTTCTGCGGAAGATGAACAGGAATAGGGAGAACCAATGAGAGACTAGCTGGAGGTGTCTGGACGGGCAAATTTAACTCTCATTTCCCACCAGGAAGAGGAATTAACCAAAGGCTCAGCGTGCCGTGCCGGAACCAGATTAGGGCCTGAAGCAATCCTGCGGTGTTGCGGCCAGCTCACAAGAAAGCGAGTTGAAGAAAGGAGCTCAGGGGCACTGTAATTCACAAACCTGCAGAATTATAAATGACAGCTATCGTCCAAAAATATACTGAAGTAAGGCTGCCAAGAGGACTTGAAAGCGGGGCAGAATTGCAGGCAACCGATTTCAGGAGGTAGACTGGAATTGTATTTAAAGCATAGGAAAAGAGGCAGAACGTCGACAATGATGCACTTGGCCAGAAAGGGCGTATGCGTTTTTTCCTGAATATATTCAGGAAAAAACGCATACGCCCTTTTTGCCCAACCAAGCAAGCTTGCAAAGGAAATCTGCACTACAATGAAGTCTCACTTCCCCCCGGTCAAATGGGCCATCTGAAAAAAGTGTAAAATCCAGAAAGGCAGGACAGGCCATGGAGAACTTGGAGCCTTGTTATGCTGATGGGCGGGATGTAAATTGCCAACAGCCACTCCGGAGAAGTGTATGGTGTTTCCTGACACATCTAAAAAACAAAGCAACAGAGCCTAGGGCACTTCCACATATGGTCCTATAGCTTAGGGAAATTAAAATCAAAAAGACACAGCCACCCCAAAATTTGGGACGGCTCTGTTTACAGGAACCTCTTCTGCAGCAAAAGTTAAATATGCCAGAGAGCAAGTAATGGATAAAGAAGTTGCGGTACTTACGTACAACAGAATACCTCTCAGCAATGAAAACTATGTCACCAGGCCCGTACCAGCATAATGAGAGGATTGAGGCACGGTGATTCTAAGTGAAACAAGTCACACAGAAAAAGAAACCTCATAAGGTACCACTAATACATGGAATGAGAACTTGGCTACACATGAACTGAATTACAAAACAGAACAGGGTCTCATGTTTAGAAAACCAACTTATGCTTGCTTAAGGGGGAAGGTGAGTTGGGGTGCTGCATAAAACCTGTGTTTGAAATTAGCACAGATACCGTTCCATAAGCTAAATATGTAATAGACAAGACCTACCCCTTGCTCAAGGAAATGGACTCAACAATGAGATATCACCTCACACCTGGTAGAATGGGCATCATCAGAAAATCTACAAACAAAAAATGCTGGAAAGGGTGTGGAGAAAAGGAACCCTCTTCCACTATTGTTGGGAATATAAATTGATACAGTCACTATGGAGAACAATATGGAGTTTCTTAAGAAACTAACAGTAGAATTACCATATGATACAGCAATCCCAGTTCTGGACATATACCCAGACAAAACCATAAATCAAAAAGAGACATTCACCGCAATGTTCATTGCCTCACTCTTTACAATATCGAGGTAATGGAAGCAACCTAAATGCCCACAGACAGACGAATGCATAAAGCTGTGGTACATATATAAAATGGAATATTACTAAGCCATGAAAAGGAATGAAATTGGGTCATTTGTAGAGACCTCGATGGATCTAGAGAGTGTCATACAGAGTGAAGTAAGTCAGAAAGAGAAAAACAAATCTTGTATATTCATGCATATATGTGGAACCTAGAAAAACTGTACAGGTTAACCATTTTGCAAGGCATAAATAGACCAACAGATGTAGACAACAAACGTATGGACAACAAGGGGGGAAAGCTGTTGGGGGGGTGGTGGTGGGAGGAGTTGAGAGACTGGGATTGGCATGTATACATTTATATGTATAAAATAGATAACCAATAAGAACCTGCTGTATAAAAATATAAAATAAAATTCAAAATTAAAAAGAAATAAAATTAAAAAGAAAACAGAAAAAACAATTATTCCCTTCACATACATGTATTTATATGAATAAATTATTTCCATGCTTATATCTGTAAATACAAAAAAGAGGAATAAAATCTACCTTGAACCAAAAACGAAAAAGAGAAAAAAAACACAGAACCCACCAGTTCCACAGAGGAAAACCGTATCAGGGCACTTGCTCCAGTTGTAAACAATTCTGAAGTTGGTCAGTGGTGGGGAATCGTCTCCCATTCAGCCAGCAGCCCCCACGCAACAAGCGTCCTCACTGCAAAGCTGGGGCACCGTGCCGAGGCATCTGTGAGTAAACGTGAGCTGAGCCCCAGGCCAGTTGCTGCTGAACTATTCCCACCCGTCCCAGGTAAAACACCTGAATATATACAAGGACTTGAAAGCCTAGAGGAAGGGCCATAGAGCCACACGAGTGACAGCATGCCGGCCGACTTGGTGCCTGCAGGCCAGCCAGGATTGTCCTGGCCCTGGGTGTTCTTCTGGAAGATTTCCATTTCCCTGCCTGAGTTACCCGTCCTGTCCCTGCCCCCACTGCTTTTTTCCTTCCTCACCTCTGCCCAGGGAGAAATTCCAGCAGCAGGTATAGGTGACACATCCTCTTCTTTAGCAGGTGGCAGCCTGGCAACTGCTGCAGAAAGTCCAGCAGAGCCCCACTCACACTGGGCCACCCACAAAGCCGTGGCCTCTCACTCCCTCCCACCAGCCCAGCCCCGAGACTGCTGACAGGGCAGAGAAAATGGTGTCAGGCACGGCTGCAGGGCCTCTTGCTGCCTGGAGTGGTATTTATATTGATCTCAACCCAGGCACACCTGGGGAGGGCTGGCCGGCACAGTAAGGCTGCCCAGGTCAGCCAATCATCACCCCTCAGGGGCTCACAGTTGCAGAAAATGGAACTTGCTGAACCGGCCAGGTCCAAGGAACAGGTGTGGGCTCCTGAGAGTCAGGATAGACAAGGGGCTGCAGCTTTGGCTTGTTTTCTAATCATTTTATCTGGCCCATGAGTGGGAGACAACTACAAGAAAATCCTCTCCTAATGAGAGGAACCCAGGAGTCAGGGAGAGGAGGGGTGGGTGGTGGTTGGAGACAGAGGCCTGGTGCCCCGGGTGCAGTGGAAGTCTCTGGAAGACCAGGTGGAGGGAGGCCGCACAGAGTGATGCCCAGGGTCACAGACCTGTCGCAGCTGCTGTTTGTTAGTTCAAGTCCTGCTCTGAGGTGCTCTGTGTCAGCTCTGAGCGACAGGTGAGCTGGGGGTGCTCTGCAATGAGGGCTATGTGCACGGTTCCTGTGTGCCCAGCCCTGCCACGTTAGCTGCAAGGGTAGTTCTGTATCCTGGGAGGGGCCTGACCACGAGAGCCCCGTGGGCTGGGGTGGGGGTGGGGTACCTGCCCAGGTGAGCTCCATATTCTGGGATTGGTCTGACCACGAGAGCCCCATGGGCTGCTGGGGACCTGGTAAAGGATGTCAGGACAGTCAGTGAAGCCACCGAGGATATACCTCCAGCTGCTCCTAATTCCTACACCCTGCTGGTCATTCTACCAACCACCAGGACATGGTATTCTGTATTAGTCTTCAATGATGCCTTCTTTTGTATTCCATTAGTCCCAGAGTCACAAGAAATTTTGGCTTGTGAGTGGCAGGACTCAACATACAACTAAAACAATACTTCCGGGCCGTCTTGCCCCAAGGGTGCAAAAATTCCCACACCATCTTTGGGGAAAGCTTAGCTAAAGACCTAAAAGTTCTACCTCTGGAAAAGGAAACCCTCCTTCAGTACGCAGACGACATTCTGATCGCCAGCCCTACTAAGGAGGCCTCTGAACTACCAAGCCAATAAAGGATAGAAGTTGTCCAAGAAAAAGCTCAAATATCACAGACTGCGGTGACCTGCCTGGGCTTCATTCTCACAGAAGGCCGGAGAAGCCCATCCCAGGAAAGGGAAGAAACCATTTTCAGCCTTACCCCTTTCTAAAACTAGAAGACAGCTTAGGGGTTCCTGGGGAGGCCAGGGTTTGCTGCTTCTGGATCCCTAACTACAGTCTACTAGCTGGGCCTCTATATGAAACACTGAAAGGAAAAGATGATGATCCTTTTGAATAGAATCCAGAAGTGGCCTTTCAAGAATGGAAAGAGCAGTCAATTCAGACCCTTGCCCTGGAACTCCCTAATTTAGCTAAACCCTTTGACCTTTACATTCCCAGTGAAAGGTGAATCGCCATTGGAGAATTAGTGCAAAAACTGGGACCACTTGAAATGGAACAATGCAAGAATGCCATCCAGGTAGGATAAACTACGGTCACCAAGGGGCTTGGCCCACTGCCACATCTGGCCAAGATACTGGTGGTATCTAAAAACCTGGAAATCAGCAGCCCAAAAGGCCACCTCCCTCCTAAGGGAAAAGGACCCCACGTGGTGATCCTAACCACCAACCATGCCCTGAAGTTGCAGGGTTCGCTCTGTGGGCACACCAACCTTGAGTGAGGAGGCCCTCCAACTTCAACATCCAGAGAGATAACCGGGGGCAACAGGGCACCATGACGACTCATGTGAACATCATTTGACCTGGAGTTTCTCTCATAAAACAACAAGAGTGTGTCCCAAAAGAGTAGACTACTGCTTGCAGGACTTACTGCACCCAGAGGGGAGCTAATAATCTTGGCGGGGGAACCGTATATCACACTGTCACCATAGAAAAGCCTACAGACACCGTGATGATGGTGGCCAATAAGACCGGCTGGACTCCTGTTTACTTCAAAAGGCTGTTGACTCAGTGGCCATCATGGTCCTTGATCACCACTGACCCTGGACTGTCTGGGAGTTGAGCAGACAGGGCTCTGACACCTGGTGCTGTTTGTACGTTAATTCAGGGGCCTAATTGAAGAAAGCGCAGACTACTGGTCAGAGCATCTAGGCTGGCAGAAACGGTCAGCCTAAGGTGGCCGAACAAATGTGGGGCGGGGTGAAACCGGCCCCCACAGCGTCTCTGCACATCTCTTTCCTGGACACTTAAAGGTCATTAGAATCTATAACACTTCCAATGCTGGTGCTCAGGTGGACGAGCAGGGAGGCAGGGGGCCTGGGGACAATCAACGTCACCTGGAGGCTGCTGGGGAGAAGCTCTGACCCTCGCCCCCGGGTATGAGGGCTCCCAACTCAGCACTCAGCAGTTACAGAAGAAGGGTCTGCACCCTCAGCACTCCAAGAATGAGGAACGGGACAAAAGGCAGAGGAGGGGTTTGTCCCCAGCAAAGCCCATTAAAAATCCCTGGGAGATAAAAATAGAATCTGGGCAATAAAGTCAAGTCTAACCTTTTTTATCCTTTGTGCTTTGTCTAATTTCATGTGCTCCTAGGGTCCCGCATGCAGAGGTTCCACACCCGGCACTTCAGACCAGATTTCCTAGTGCAGAATGGCTGGGACGACACCTCAGCTCCTGGGGCCCAGTGCAGACTCCGTGATATAGAGCCTGAGCTGCAGCCAACCCGGCCCTCGAGAGCTCCGCCCCCTCCCTCCCACTGACTCTGACAGGATCTCTACACAACAGCCCAGCCCACAGCCCACGGGGTAGTGCATGCTCTCACCTCTCCATTCTCTGATCAAAATATAAAGTTTCCTTTGCTTGTGAACCAAACTCAGTCTCGATCTGTTGGCCCCAATGACACTGGGCAGGGGGACACTTGTTGGGGTCCACTCTGGAGGATCAGTAACAGAAATTGAGACTATTGTAACCTCAATGAACAGATGTGTGAGCCAAACTGTAGTTAACATAGAACAGTGTATAAGGCTCAGGTAAACTAAGATATTTCTAACACTTCCATTTGATATTTCCATCACTTTATTATAAGCAAGTTCAGTGAAAAGGTTTGTCTTATTTGTCAGGTCAATATTAGAGAAATGAAGTGATTTCTTTCCAAGGATGTACATCTAATAATCTTGGTTAAAGCTTCAATCTTGTTTTAAATGCTTTTCCATTGAAAATGATACCTCTCTTTCAGCTCCCCCATTTCTGAGAAGTATAAAATCTTATAATTTATTATTACCAAAGGGGAAAGGTGGGAGGAGGGATAAATTAACAGTTTGGGATTAACACATACACACTGCTATGTATAAAATAGATCATCAACAAGGAACTACTGTATAGCACAGGGAACTACACTCAACATTTTGCAATAAGCTATAAGGGGAAATAATCTGGAAAAGAATAGATATTTTTATTGACATCATCTATCAATGACAGTTAAAGTGTAACCTAAGGGAAGCTGGTGGTGAGTGCTTCTGACCCTGAAGACTTCAATCATCTAAAGTTTGGACTCTGCCTACTTCCCAAGGCCCTTAATGAACATATGTGTAGCCGTAGCTTAAAAAATTCCCCAGTTTGGGTTTCGGGGAGACACTGATTTTGAAAAAGCCCTGGTGTTCTCCTTACATGAATGGGACTCTTCCTACTGCTAAAACATGTCTGTCACACCCAGAGGATGGTATACCGTCTGATCGGGAAGAGTTTGGAAAAGGCATCTCATCTCCTCATCTCCTGGTGCTCGGGTTCACCCCTCCAGCGTCTTTACTAACAGTCTCCCCACTTGGAGATGTCAGCACTGTCAACATCCTGTTGCGTACAGTTTGGAATTTGTCCAGAGGATGAAGCGGAAGGATGAGGAACAATGAGAGACAAGTCCTAGGTGTTCAGACAGGCACATGTCACTCTAATTTCCAATCAGGAAGACGAATTGACCAAAGGCTAGGGTTGCCCATGGAAACAGTATAGGGCTTGAGGAAATCCCGCTGCTTTGTGGCCAGTTCCCATAAACACAAGTTGAACAATGGAACTCAGGGGCAGTAAAATTCACGAAACTGCAGAGTTGAAAATATCCATCACTGAAAAATGTCTTGAGGAAAGTCAGAGAAAAGGACTTGTAAGCAAGGGAGAATGGCAGGAGAGGGATTTGAGGAGGTAGAAAAGACTCGCCATTAAGCACGAGAAAAGGAGCTGAACATTGCCAACATTGCAGTTGGCCAAAAAGGGTGTATGCGTTTTTTTCTGTATATATTCAAGAAAAGGGCATACACTTTTTTAGCCAAGCAAACAGGTGGGCACTGGAAGTCAATACTACAAAAGTTATCACTTCGCATCAGTCAGAAGAGCCATCCTCATAAAGCGTAAAAAACAGAAATGCAGGACAGGGCAAGGAGAAGAGGGAGCCCTGTGAGACTTATAGTGGAAATGTATATTGCCAACGGCCATTCTGGAGAAGTGTATTGTGTTTACTAAAGCATCTAAAAAATGAGCTACAGAGCATAGGGCACTTGTACTCATGGGCGTATATCTTGGGAAAAACAAAAATCGAGAGGACACAGGCACCCCAATGTTTACCCCCTCTCTGTTTAAAAGATCCTCGACTAGGATATAACTTAAATGTCTCTGGAGAGAAAAAATGGATAGAGATGTGGTACTTAGGTAGAGTGGAATATTATTCAGCCTGGAAATCAATGAAATATGGCCAGTTGTAACAACTCCGGAGGAGTTACGTATGATCATTCTAAGTGACATAATTCAAAAAGAAAAAGACACATATCATAAGATATCACTTAAAGGTGGAATCCAAAATGGCTACACATGAAATAAATTACAAAACAAAAACATAGTCAAATATGTAGAAAACACGCATAAGGCTGCTAAACGGGAAAGGTGGGGAGGGGTGAGGCATCATCCAGGAGGTTGAAATTAGCAAAGATACCATTCCAAATACCAAACTGATAATCAACAAGGCCTACACGGTAGCTAAAAGAACTGCACTCAGCACACTCAAGTCACCAGAAAAGAATATATACGACTGGTAAGAATCTGAAAAAGAATTTACTGATGTCTCTCTGTACGTGAATCAAGTGGGTGTACAGCAGCAAGAAACAGAGCTTTGAAAATCAGCTGTAACCAATATAGTAATAAATTGAAAACAATAAACGACAGAGAGACAGAGAAAACCTCTTACAACTTTTCCTCAGGGACGGTGATGCAACATGGATTGAACACATCTAGACCCACAGCAGGATGAGACATAAGGCTGGAAACTGTTTGCACTAGGAGAAATGTGAGGTTGGGTGAGGAAATGCACACCCTTTAAAGTAATACTACCTGGTACCCATTCAATGGGTCCCAAATCTGCAGGTTCAAGGGATCTTCCTAAGCTAAAACATGTATGGAAAACCCAGAGGACTGTACACCATGTGATCGGGAGATGTGTCTAAAATGCAGCTCATTTATCCTCTCCTGGTGCTCCTGTTCACCATTCCAGCCACGTTACTTAGAATCTCCCCACTTGGAGAATCAGCACATTTCAACTTCTGTTTCACACATTTTGCAAATTGTGAGGAGGATGAACGGGAAGAGGGGGAACCAATGAGAGAATAGTTGTAGGGGTTTGGACGGGCACATATCACTCTAATTTCCCATTAAGAATAAGAATTGAAAAAAGGCTCAGCCCGCCTCGCCGGAGCCAAAATAGGGCCTGAAGCAATCCTGCGGGTTTGAGGCCAGCTCACAAAAGAGCAACTTGAAAAATGGAGCTCAGGGTCACTGCAATTCACAAACCTGCAGAGTTATAAATGAAAACTAACGTCCAAAACTATGTTGAGGTAAGGCAAAGAAGAGGATCTGAATGCAAGACAGAATTGCAAGAAACAGATTTCAAGAGATAGATTGGACTCGTCTTTAAAGCACATGAAAAGCGGCAGAATTTCGACAATGATGCAGTTGGCCCAAAAGGGCGTATGCGTGTTTTCCTGATTATATCCAGGAAAAAACGCATACGCACTTTATGGGCAACGAAGCAAGCAAGCAATGCAAATGTGCACAACAAAGAAGTCTCATTTCCCACCGGTCAAAAGGGCCATCCTAAAAATTTGTAAAAACCAGAAATGCAGGACAGGCCATGGAGAACAGGGAGCCTTTATACGCTGATGGGCAGTGTGTGAACTGCCGAGAGCCACTCTGGAGAAGTGTATGGTGGTTCCTAAATCATCTAAAAAACAGAGCTACAGAGCATAGGACACTTCCAATCATGGGAGTATATCTAGGGAAGTCTAAAAATCAACAAGACACAAGCACACCACAGTTTAGGGCTACTCTGTTTACAAGAACCTCAACTTCAGTACACCTTAAATATCCCAGGAAAGAGAACAATGGATAAAGAAGATGTGGTACTTATGTACAATGGAATATCTCTTCACCATGAAATCAATGTAATAAGGCTAGTAGAAGGATAAAGAGTGGATTTAGGTCCGATAATACTACTTGAAATAAGTCAAACAGAAAAAGAAACATATCATAAGATATCACTTATAGAGGGAGGGTAAATATGGCTGCACAAGAAATGAATTACAGAACAGAACAGTGTCTCACATTTAGAAAACACACTTATGTCAGCTTAAGGGGAAAGGAGAGGTGGGGTGATGCATAAAACCAGAGTTTGAAATTAGCACAGATACCGTTCAATAAACCAAATAGATATTAGACAAGATCTACACCTTGCTCAATGAACTGGCCTCAACACACCCTATACACCGCAGAGAAATATATCTGAGTAATAAGAATCTTAAAACCCATGTATTGATATATCTCCATAAGGGAATCAAGTGTGTGCAGAGCGGCACAAACACAGCAGTGAAAATGAGCTAAACCCCATTATAGAAATAAATTTTAAAAACAAAACGCAGAAACAATGAAAGAGAGAAAAATTCTTACAAAATTTGCTCAGGGGCTGTGATGCAACCTGGATTGACCACATATAAACCCACAGCTGGATAAGACATAAGGCTGGACACTTGGGGCTGAGAGAATTGGTGAGCTTTGGTGAGCAACTGCCAAAAGTTTAATGCAATACTTCATGCTACTCATTCCAAGGGTCTCAACAATCCAGGTTGAAGGGAATCTTCCTACAGCTAAACCATGCTTGGGAAACTCAGCGACTGGTATACCATATGATCAGGAAAGGTTTCTAAAACGCACCTCATTTTTCCTCTCCTGGGGCTCCGGATCAACATTCCAGCCGCTTTACTAACAACATCCCCCCATGGAGAGTCAATGCCTTTAAGTTCTGGTATCGCACAGTCTGCAGTTAGTGTGGAGGATGAATGGGAATAGGGTGAACCAGTGAGAAACTAGCTGTAGCGGTTTCAATGGGCACATGTCACTCTAATTTCACATCAGTAAGAAGAATAAACCAAAGGCACAGCAAGGTGCCCCAGAAGAAGAATAGGGCCTGAAGGAATCCTGAGGTTATGAGGCTAGATCACAAAAATATGAGCTGAAAAATGGAGCTAAGGGCCACTGCAATTCAAAAACCTGCAGAGTTATAAAGGCCAACTATTTTCAAAAAATATATTGAGGTAAGGCTATGAAGAGGCATTGAAAGCAAGGCAGAATTGCAGGGAACCGATTTCTGGAGGTAGACAGGAATTGCATTTAAAGCATAGGAAAAGAGGCAGAACGTCGACAATGATGCACTTGGCCAAAAAAGGCTTATGCGATTTTTCCTGAATATATTCAGGAAAAAACGCATACGCACTTTTTGGCCAACCAAGCAAGCTTGCAAAGGAAATCTGCACTACAATGAAGTCTCACTTCCCCCTGGTCAAAAGGGCCATCTGAAAAAAGTGTAAAATCCAGAAAGGCAGGACAGGCCATGGAGAACTGGGAGCCTTGTTATGCTGATGGGTGGGATGTAAATTGCCAACAGCCACTGGGGAGAAGTGTATGGTGTTTCCTGAAACATCTAAAAAACAAAGCAACAGAGCCTAGGGCACTTCCACTTATGGTCCTATAGCTTAGGGAAATTAAAATCAAAAAGACACAGCCACCCCAAAGTTTGGGATGGCTCTGTTTACAGGAACCTCGTTTATGGTACAAGTTCAATATCGCAGAAAGTGAAAAATGGATAAAGAAGTTGTGGTACTTACGTACAATGCAATATCACTCAGCAATGAAATCTATGTCATCAGGCCCGTAGCAGCATAATGAGTGGATTCAGGTATGATGATTCTAACTGAAATAAGTCACACACAAAACGAAACATCATAAGATATCACTAATACACGGAATGTAAACTTGGCTACACAGGAACTGGATACAAAACAGAACAAGGTCTCAAATTTAGAAAACCAACTTATGCTTGCTTAAGGGGAAAGGTGAGTTGGGGTGCTGCATAAAACCAGAGATTGAAATGAGCACAGATAAAGTTCTTTAAGCCAAATATGTAACAGACAAGAGCTACTCCTTGCTCAACGAAATGGACTCAACACCCCATATTAAACGCCTAAGAATGTACCTGACTAGTAAGTATCTTAAAACCTATGGATTGCTATGTCTCCGAAAGAGAATCAAGCGTGTGTACAGGGGCATAAACGCAGCAGTGATAGGATTGGAGAGGTTCGGTGAGCAAATGAAGACCCTTTGAAGTCATACTGCATGGTACCCATTCCACGGGTCTCAACTCTCCAGGTTTAAGGGATTCTTCCTTCACCTAAAACATGCATGTGGAACCCAGAGTATGATCAACCGTGTGATCGGGAGACGTGTTCCAATATGTCTCAGTTCTCGTCCCCTGGTACTCGGGTGCAACATTCCAGACGCTTTACTAACACTCTCCCGACTTAGAGAGTCAGTGCCTTTAACCTCCTGTTTGGCCCAGTTTGCAATTTCTGCGGAAGATGAACAGGAATAGGGAGAACCAATGAGAGACTAGCTGGAGGTGTCTGGACGGGCAAATTTAACTCTCATTTCCCACCAGGAAGAGGAATTAACCAAAGGCTCAGCGTGCCGTGCCAGAACATGATTAGGGCCTGAAGCAATCCTGCGGTGTTGCGGCCAGCTCACAAGAAAGCGAGTTGAAGAAAGGAGCTCAGGGGCACTGTAATTCACAAACCTGCAGAGTCATAAATGACAGCTATCGTCCAAAAATATACTGAAGTAAGGCTGCCAAGAGGACTTGAAAGCGGGGCAGAATTGCAGGAAACCGATTTCAGGAGGTAGACTGGAATTGCATTTAAAGCATAGGAAAAGAGGCAGAACGTCCACAATGATGCACCTGGCCAAAAAGGGCGTATGTGTTTTTTCCTGAATATATTCTAGACAAAACACATATGCCCTTTTTGGCCAACCAAGCAAGCTTCCAAAGGAAATCTGCACTACAATGAAGTCTCACTTCCCCCCGGTCAAAAGGGCCATCTGAAAAAAGTGTAAAATCCAGAAAGGCAGGACAGGTCATGGAGAACTGGGAGCCTTGATATGCTGATGGGCGGGATTAAAATTGCCAACAGCCACTGGGGAGAAGTGTATGGTGTTTCCTGAAACATCTAAAAAACAAAGCAACAGAGCCTAGGGCACTTCCACTTATGGTCCTATAGCTTAGGGAAATTGAAATCAAAAAGACACACCCACCCCAAAGTTTGGGACGGCTCTCTTTACAAGAACCTCTTTTACGGAACAAGTTCAATATCGCAGAAAGCAAAAATGGATAAAGAAGTTGTGGTACTTACGTACAATACAATATCACTCAGCAATGAAATCTATGTCATCAGGCCCGTAGCAGCATAATGAGTGAATTCAGGTATGATGATTCTAACTGAAATAAGTCACACAGAAAAAGAAACATCATAAGATATCACTAATACACGGAATGTAAACTTGGCTACACAGGAACTGGATTACAAAACAGAACAGGGTCTCAAATTTAGAAAACCAACTTATGCTTGCTTAAGGGGAAAGTTGAGTTGGGGGGCTGCACAAAACCAGAGATTGAAATGAGCACAGATAAAGTTCCTTAAGCCAAATATGTAATAGACAAGAGCTACTCCTTGCTCAACGAAATGGACTCAACACCCCATATTAAACGCCTAAGAATGTAGCTGACTAGTAAGTATCTTAAAACCTATGGATTGCTATGTCTGCAAAAGAGAATCAAGCGTGTGTACAGGGGCATAAACACAGCAGTGATAGGATTGGAGAGGTTCGGTGAGCAAATGAAGACCCTTTGAATTCATACTGCATGGTACCCATTCCACGGGTCTCAACTCTCCACGTTTAAGGGATTCTTCCTTCAGCTAAAGCATGCATGTGGAACCCAGAGTATGATCAACCATGTGATCGGGAGATGTGTTCCAATATGTCTCAGTTCTCGTCCCCTGGTACTCGGGTGCAACATTCCAGATGCTTTACTAACACTCTCCCGACTTGGAGAGTCAGTGCCTTTAACCTCCTGTTTGGTCCAGTTTGCAATTTCTGCGGAAGATGAACAGGAATAGGGAGAACCGATGAGAGACTAGCTGGAGGTGTGTGGACGGGCAAATTTAACTCTCATTTCCCACCAGGAAGAGGAATTAACCAAAGGCTCAGCGGGCCGTGCCAGAAGAAGATTAGGGCCTGAAGCAATCCTGCGGTGTTGCGGCCAGCTCACAAGAAAGCGAGTTGAAGAAAGGAGCTCAGGGGCACTGTAATTCACAAACCTGCAGAGTTATAAATGACAGCTATCGTCCAAAAATATACTGAAGTAAGGCTGCCTAGAGGACTTGAAAGCGGGGCAGAATTGCAGGAAACCTATTTCAGGAGGTAGACTGGAATTGCATTTAAAGCATAGGAAAAGAGGCAGAACGTCGACAATGATGCACTTGGCCAAAAAGGGCGTATGCGTTTTTTCCTGAATATATTCAAGACAAAACACATACGCCCTTTTTGGCCAACCAAGCAAGCTTGCAAAGGAAATCTGCACTACAATGAAGTGTCACTTCCCCCCGGTCAAAAGGGCCATCTGAAAAAAGTGTAAAATCCAGAAAGGCAGGACAGGCCATGGAGAACTGGGAGCCTTGTTATGCTGATGGGCGGGATGTAAATTACCAACAGCCACTTGGGAGAAGTGTATGGTGTTTCCTGAAACATCTAAAAAACAAAGCAACAGAGCCTAGGGCACTTCCACTTATGGTCCTATAGATTAGGGAAATTAAAATAAAAAAGACACAGCCACCCCAAAGTTTGGGACGGCTCTGTTTACAAGAACCTCGTTTATGGGACAAGTTCAATATCGCAGAAAGTGAAAAATGGATAAAGAAGTTTTGGTACTTACGTACAATGCAATATCACTCAGCAATGAAATCTATGTCATCAGGCCCGTAGCAGCATAATGAGTGAATTCAGGTATGATGATTCTAACTGAAATAAGTCACAAGAAAAAGAAACATCATAAGATATCATTAATACACGGAATGTAAAATTGGCTACACAGGAACTGGTTTACAAAACAGAACAGGGTCTCAAATTTAGAAAACCAACTTATGCTTGCTTAAGGGGAAAGGTGAGTTGGGGTGCTGCATAAAACCAGAGATTGAAATGAGCACAGATAAAGTTCCTTAAGCCCAATATGTAATAGACAAGAGCTACTCCTTGCTCAACGAAATGGACTCAACACCCCAGATTAAACGCCTAAGAATGTACCTGACTAGTAAGTATCTTAAAACCTATGGATCGCTATGTCTCCGAACGAGAATCAAGCATGTGTACAGGGGCGTAAACACAGCAGTGATAGGACTGGAGAGGTTCGGTGAGCAAATGAAGACTCTTTGAAGTCATATTGCATGGTACCCATTCCACGGGTCTGAACTCTCCAGGTTTAAGTGATTCTTCCTTCAGCTAAATCATGCATGTGGAACCCAGAGTATGATCAACCGTGTGATCGGGAGATGTGTTCCAATATGTCTCAGTTCTCGTCCCCTGGTACTCGGGTGCAAGATTCCAGACGCTTTACTAACACTCTCCTGACTTGGAGAGTCAGTGCCTTTAACCTCCTGTTTGGCCCAGTTTGCAATTTCTGCGGAAGATGAACAGGAATAGGGAGAACCAATGAGAGACTAGCTGGAGGTGTCTGGACGGGCAAATTTAACTCTCATTTCTCACCAGGAAGAGGAATTAACCAAAGGCTCAGCGTGCCGTGCCGGAACCAGATTAGGGCCTGAAGCAATCCTGCGGTGTTGCGGCCAGCTCACAAGAAAGCGAGTTGAAGAAAGGAGCTCAGGGGCACTGTAATTCACAAACCTGCAGAATTATAAATGACAGCTATCGTCCAAAAATATACTGAAGTAAGGCTGCCAAGAGGACTTGAAAGCGGGGCAGAATTGCAGGCAACCGATTTCAGGAGGTAGACTGGAATTGCATTTAAAGCATAGGAAAAGAGGCAGAACGTCGACAATGATGCACTTGGCCAGAAAGGGCGTATGCGTTTTTTCCTGAATATATTCAGGAAAAAACGCATACGCCCTTTTTGCCCAACCAAGCAAGCTTGCAAAGGAAATCTGCACTACAATGAAGTCTCACTTCCCCCCGGTCAAAAGGGCCATCTGAAAAAAGTGTAAAATCCAGAAAGGCAGGACAGGCCATGGAGAACTTGGAGCCTAGTTATGCTGATGGGCGGGATGTAAATTGCCAACAGCCACTCCGGAGAAGTGTATGGTGTTTCCTGACACATCTAAAAAACAAAGCAACAGAGCCTAGGGCACTTCCACATATGTTCCTATAGCTTAGGGAAATTAAAATCAAAAAGACACAGCCACCCCAAAATTTGGGACGGCTCTGTTTACAGGAACCTCTTCTGCAGCAAAAGTTAAATATGCCAGAGAGCAAATAATGGATAAAGAAGTTGCGGTACTTACGTACAACAGAATACCTCTCAGCAATGAAAACTATGTCACCAGGCCCGTACCAGCATAATGAGAGGATTGAGGCACGGTGATTCTAAGTGAAACAAGTCACACAGAAAAAGAAACCTCATAAGGTACCACTAATACATGGAATGAGAACTTGGCTACACATGAACTGAATTACAAAACAGAACAGGGTCTCATGTTTAGAAAACCAACTTATGCTTGCTTAAGGGGGAAGGTGAGTTGGGGTGCTGCATAAAACCTGTGTTTGAAATTAGCACAGATACCGTTCCATAAGCTAAATATGTAATAGACAAGACCTACCCCTTGCTCAAGGAAATGGACTCAACAATGAGATATCACCTCACACCTGGTAGAATGGGCATCATCAGAAAATCTACAAACAAAAAATGCTGGAAAGGGTGTGGAGAAAAGGAACCCTCTTCCACTATTGTTGGGAATATAAATTGATACAGTCACTATGGAGAATAATATGGAGTTTCTTAAGAAACTAACAGTAGAATTACCATATGATACAGCAATCCCAGTTCTGGACATATACCCAGACAAAACCATAAATCAAAAAGAGACATTCACCGCAATGTTCATTGCCTCACTCTTTACAATATCGAGGTAATGGAAGCAACGTAAATGCCCACAGACAGACGAATGCATAAAGCTGTGGTACATATATAAAATGGAATATTACTAAGCCATGAAAAGGAATGAAATTGGGTCATTTGTAGAGACCTCGATGGATCTAGAGAGTGTCATACAGAGTGAAGTAAGTCAGAAAGAGAAAAACAAATCTTGTATATTCATGCATATATGTGGAACCTAGAAAAACTGTACAGGTTAACCATTTTGCAAGGCATAAATAGAGCAACAGATGTAGACAACAAACGTATGGACAACAAGGGGGAAAGCTGTTGGGGGGGTGGTGGTGGGAGGAGTTGAGAGACTGGGATTGGCATGTATACATTTATATGTATAAAATAGATAACCAATAAGAACCTGCTGTATAAACATATAAAATAAAATTCAAAATTAAAAAGAAATAAAATTAAAAAAAAAACAGAAAAAACAATTATTCCCTTCACATACATGTATTTATATGAATAAATTATTTCCATGCTTATATCTGTAAATACAAAAAAGAGGAATAAAATCTACCTTGAACCAAAAACGAAAAAGAGAAAAAAAACACAGAACCCACCAGTTCCACAGAGGAAAACCGTATCAGGGCACTTGCTCCAGTTGTAAACAATTCTGAAGTTGGTCAGTGGTGGGGAATCGTCTCCCATTCAGCCAGCAGCCCCCACGCAACAAGCGTCCTCACTGCAAAGCTGGGGCACCGTGCCGAGGCATCTGTGAGTAAACGTGAGCTGAGCCCCAGGCCAGTTGCTGCTGAACTATTCCCACCCGTCCCAGGTAAAACACCTGAATATATACAAGGACTTGAAAGCCTAGAGGAAGGGCCATAGAGCCACACGAGTGACAGCATGCCGGCCGACTTGGTGCCTGCAGGCCAGCCAGGATTGTCCTGGCCCTGGGTGTTCTTCTGGAAGATTTCCATTTCCCTGCCTGAGATACCCGTCCTGTCCCTGCCCCCACTGCTTTTTTCCTTCCTCACCTCTGCCCAGGGAGAAATTCCAGCAGCAGGTATAGGTGACACAACCTCTTCTTTAGCAGGTGGCAGCCTGGCAACTGCTGCAGAAAGTCCAGCAGAGCCCCACTCACACTGGGCCACCCACAAAGCCGTGGCCTCTCACTCCCTCCCACCAGCCCAGCCCCGAGACTGCTGACAGGGCAGAGAAAATGGCGTCAGGCACGGCTGCAGGGCCTCTTGCTGCCTGGAGTGGTATTTATATTGATCTCAACCCAGGCACACCTGGGGAGGGCTGGCCGGCACAGTAAGGCTGCCCAGGTCAGCCAATCATCACCCCTCAGGGGCTCACAGTTGCAGAAAATGGAACTTGCTGAACCGGCCAGGTCCAAAGAACAGGTGTGGGCTCCTGAGAGTCAGGATAGACAAGGGGCTGCAGCTTTGGCTTGTTTTCTAATCATTTTATCTGGCCCATGAGTGGGAGACAACTACAAGAAAATCCTCTCCTAATGAGAGGAACCCAGGAGTCAGGGAGAGGAGGGGTGGGTGGTGGTTGGAGACAGAGGCCTGGTGCCCCGGGTGCAGTGGAAGTCTCTGGAAGACCAGGTGGAGGGAGGCCGCACAGAGTGATGCCCAGGGTCACAGACCTGTCGCAGCTGCTGTTTGTTAGTTTAAGTCCTGCTCTGAGGTGCTCTGTGTCAGCTCTGAGCGACAGGTGAGCTGGGGGTGCTCTGCAATGAGGGCTATGTGCACGGTTCCTGTGTGCCCAGCCCTGCCACGGTAGCTGCAAGGGTAGTTCTGTATCCTGGGAGGGGCCTGACCACGAGAGCCCCGTGGGCTGGGGTGGGGGTGGGGTACCTGCCCAGGTGAGCTCCATATTCTGGGATTGGTCTGACCACGAGAGCCCCATGGGCTGCTGGGGACCTGGTAAAGGATGTCAGGACAGTCAGTGAAGCCACCGAGGATATACCTCCAGCTGCTCCTAATTCCTACACCCTGCTGGTCATTCTACCAACCACCAGGACATGGTATTCTGTATTAGTCTTCAATGATGCCTTCTTTTGTATTCCATTAGTCCCAGAGTCACAAGAAATTTTGGCTTGTGAGTGGCAGGACTCAACATACAACTAAACCAATACTTCCGGGCCGTCTTGCCCCAAGGGTGCAAAAATTCCCACACCATCTTTGGGGAAAGCTTAGCTAAAGACCTAAAAGTTCTACCTCTGGAAAAGGAAACCCTCCTTCAGTACGCAGACGACATTCTGATCGCCAGCCCTACTAAGGAGGCCTCTGAACTACCAAGCCAATAAAGGATAGAAGTTGTCCAAGAAAAAGCTCAAATATCACAGACTGCGGTGACCTGCCTGGGCTTCGTTCTCACAGAAGGCCGGAGAAGCCCATCCCAGGAAAGGGAAGAAACCATTTTCAGCCTTACCCCTTTCTAAAACTAGAAGACAGCTTAGGGGTTCCTGGGGAGGCCAGAGTTTGCTGCTTCTGGATCCCTAACTACAGTCTACTAGCTGGGCCTCTATATGAAACACTGAAAGGAAAAGATGATGATCCTTTTGAATAGAATCCAGAAGTGGCCTTTCAAGAATGGAAAGAGCAGTCAATTCAGACCCTTGCCCTGGAACTCCCTAATTTAGCTAAACCCTTTGACCTTTACATTCCCGGTGAAAGGTGAATTGCCATTGGAGAATTAGTGCAAAAACTGGGACCACTTGAAATGGAACAATGCAAGAATGCCATCCAGGTAGGATAAACTACGGTCACCAAGGGGCTTGGCCCACTGCCACATCTGGCCAAGATACTGGCGGTATCTAAAAACCTGGAAATCAGCAGCCCAAAAGGCCACCTCCCTCCTAAGGGAAAAGGACCCCACGTGGTGATCCTAACCACCAACCATGCCCTGAAGTTGCAGGGTTCGCTCTGTGGGCACACCAACCTCGAGTGAGGAGGCCCTCCAACTTCAACATCCAGAGAGATAACCGGGGGCAACAGGGCACCATGACGACTCATGTGAACATCACTTGACCTGGAGTTTCTCTCATAAAACAACAAGAGTGTGTCCCAAAAGAGTAGACTACTGCTTGCAGGACTTACTGCACCCAGAGGGGAGCTAATAATCTTGGCGGGGGAACCGTATATCACACTGTCACCATAGAAAAGCCTACAGACACCGTGATGATGGTGGCCAATAAGACCGGCTGGACTCCTGTTTACTTCAAAAGGCTGTTGACTCAGTGGCCATCATGGTCCTTGATCACCACTGACCCTGGACTGTCTGGGAGTTGAGCAGACAGGGCTCTGACACCTGGTGCTGTTTGTACGTTAATTCAGGGGCCTAATTGAAGAAAGCGCAGACTACTGGTCAGAGCATCTAGGCTGGCAGAAACGGTCAGCCTAAGGTGGCCGAACAAATGTGGGGCGGGGTGAAACCGGCCCCCACAGCGTCTCTGCACATCTCTTTCCTGGACCCTTAAAGGTCATTAGAATCTATAACACTTCCAATGCTGGTGCTCAGGTGGACGAGCAGGGAGGCAGGGGGCCTGGGGACAATCAACGTCACCTGGAGGCTGCTGGGGAGAAGCTCTGACCCTCGCCCCCGGGTATGAGGGCTCCCAACTCAGCACTCAGCAGTTACAGAAGAAGGGTCTGCACCCTCAGCACTCCAAGAATGAGGAACGGGACAAAAGGCAGAGGAGGGGTTTGTCCCCAGCAAAGCCCATTAAAAATCCCTGGGAGATAAAAATAGAATCTGGGCAATAAAGTCAAGTCTAACCTTTTTTATCCTTTGTGCTTTGTCTAATTTCATGTGCTCCTAGGGTCCCGCATGCAGAGGTTCCACACCCGGCACTTCAGACCAGATTTCCTAGTGCAGAATGGCTGGGACGACACCTCAGCTCCTGGGGCCCAGTGCAGACTCCGTGATATAGAGCCTGAGCTGCAGCCAACCCGGCCCTCGAGAGCTCCGCCCCCTCCCTCCCACTGACTCTGACAGGATCTCTACACAACAGCCCAGCCCACAGCCCACGGGGTAGTGCATGCTCTCACCTCTCCATTCTCTGATCAAAATATAAAGTTTCCTTTGCTTGTGAACCAAACTCAGTCTCGATCTGTTGGCCCCAATGACACTGGGCAGGGGGACACTTGTTGGGGTCCACTCTGGAGGATCAGTAACAGAAATTGAGACTATTGTAACCTCAATGAACAGATGTGTGAGCCAAACTGTAGTTAACATAGAACAGTGTATAAGGCTCAGGTAAACTAAGATATTTCTAACACTTCCATTTGATATTTCCATCACTTTATTATAAGCAAGTTCAGTGAAAAGGTTTGTCTTATTTGTCAGGTCAATATTAGAGAAATGAAGTGATTTCTTTCCAAGGATGTACATCTAATAATCTTGGTTAAAGTTTCAATCTTGTTTTAAATGCTTTTCCATTGAAAATGATACCTCTCTTTCAGCTCCCCCATTTCTGAGAAGTATAAAATCTTATAATTTATTATTACCAAAGGGGAAAGGTGGGAGGAGGGATAAATTAACAGTTTGGGATTAACACATACACACTGCTATGTATAAAATAGATCATCAACAAGGAACTACTGTATAGCACAGGGAACTACACTCAACATTTTGCAATAAGCTATAAGGGGAAATAATCTGGAAAAGAATAGATATTTTTATTGACATCATCTATCAATGACAGTTAAAGTGTAACCTAAGGGAAGCTGGTGGTGAGTGCTTCTGACCCTGAAGACTTCAATCATCTAAAGTTTGGACTCTGCCTACTTCCCAAGGCCCTTAATGAACATATGTGTAGCCGTAGCTTAAAAAATTCCCCAGTTTGGGTTTCGGGGAGACACTGATTTTGAAAAAGCCCTGGTGTTCTCCTTACATGAATGGGACTCTTCCTACTGCTAAAACATGTCTGTCACACCCAGAGGATGGTATACCGTCTGATCGGGAAGAGTTTGGAAAAGGCATCTCATCTCCTCATCTCCTGGTGCTCGGGTTCACCCCTCCAGCGTCTTTACTAACAGTCTCCCCACTTGGAGATGTCAGCACTGTCAACATCCTGTTGCGTACAGTTTGGAATTTGTCCAGAGGATGAAGCGGAAGGATGAGGAACAATGAGAGACAAGTCCTAGGTGTTCAGACAGGCACATGTCACTCTAATTTCCAATCAGGAAGACGAATTGACCAAAGGCTAGGGTTGCCCATGGAAACAGTATAGGGCTTGAGGAAATCCCGCTGCTTTGTGGCCAGTTCCCATAAACACAAGTTGAACAATGGAACTCAGGGGCAGTAAAATTCACGAAACTGCAGAGTTGAAAATATCCATCACTGAAAAATGTCTTGAGGAAAGTCAGAGAAAAGGACTTGTAAGCAAGGGAGAATGGCAGGAGAGGGATTTGAGGAGGTAGAAAAGACTCGCCATTAAGCACGAGAAAAGGAGCTGAACATTGCCAACATTGCAGTTGGCCAAAAAGGGTGTATGCGTTTTTTTCTGTATATATTCAAGAAAAGGGCATACACTTTTTTAGCCAAGCAAACAGGTGGGCACTGGAAGTCAATACTACAAAAGATATCACTTCGCATCAGTCAGAAGAGCCATCCTCATAAAGCGTAAAAAACAGAAATGCAGGACAGGGCAAGGAGAAGAGGGAGCCCTGTGAGACTTATAGTGGAAATGTATATTGCCAACGGCCATTCTGGAGAAGTGTATTGTGTTTACTAAAGCATCTAAAAAATGAGCTACAGAGCATAGGGCACTTGTACTCATGGGCGTATATCTTGGGAAAAACAAAAATCGAGAGGACACAGGCACCCCAATGTTTACCCCCTCTCTGTTTAAAAGATCCTCGACTAGGATATAACTTAAATGTCTCTGGAGAGAAAAAATGGATAGAGATGTGGTACTTAGGTAGAGTGGAATATTATTCAGCCTGGAAATCAATGAAATATGGCCAGTTGTAACAACTCCGGAGGAGTTACGTATGATCATTCTAAGTGACATAATTCAAAAAGAAAAAGACACATATCATAAGATATCACTTAAAGGTGGAATCCAAAATGGCTACACATGAAATAAATTACAAAACAAAAACATAGTCAAATATGTAGGAAACACGCATAAGGCTGCTAAACGGGAAAGGTGGGGAGGGGTGAGGCATCATCCAGGAGGTTGAAATTAGCAAAGATACCATTCCAAATACCAAACTGATAATCAACAAGGCCTACACGGTAGCTAAAAGAACTGCACTCAGCACACTCAAGTCACCAGAAAAGAATATATACGACTGGTAAGAATCTGAAAAAGAATTTACTGATGTCTCTCTGTACGTGAATCAAGTGGGTGTACAGCAGCAAGAAACAGAGCTTTGAAAATCAGCTGTAACCAATATAGTAATAAATTGAAAACAATAAACGACAGAGAGACAGAGAAAACCTCTTACAACTTTTCCTCAGGGACGGTGATGCAACATGGATTGAACACATCTAGACCCACAGCAGGATGAGACATAAGGCTGGAAACTGTTTGCACTAGGAGAAATGTGAGGTTGGGTGAGGAAATGCACACCCTTTAAAGTAATACTACCTGGTACCCATTCAATGGGTCCCAAATCTGCAGGTTCAAGGGATCTTCCTAAGCTAAAACATGTATGGAAAACCCAGAGGACTGTACACCATGTGATCGGGAGATGTGTCTAAAATGCAGCTCATTTATCCTCTCCTGGTGCTCCTGTTCACCATTCCAGCCACGTTACTTAGAATCTCCCCACTTGGAAAATCAGCACATTTCAACTTCTGTTTCACACATTTTGCAAATTGTGAGGAGGATGAACGGGAAGAGGGGGAACCAATGAGAGAATAGTTGTAGGGGTTTGGACGGGCACATATCACTCTAATTTCCCATTAAGAATAAGAATTGAAAAAAGGCTCAGCCCGCCTCGCCGGAGCCAAAATAGGGCCTGAAGCAATCCTGCGGGTTTGAGGCCAGCTCACAAAAGAGCAACTTAAAAAATGGAGCTCAGGGTCACTGCAATTCACAAACCTGCAGAGTTATAAATGAAAACTAACGTCCAAAAATATGTTGAGGTAAGGCAAAGAAGAGGATCTGAATGCAAGACAGAATTGCAAGAAACAGATTTCAAGAGATAGATTGGACTCGTCTTTAAAGCACATGAAAAGCGGCAGAATTTCGACAATGATGCAGTTGGCCCAAAAGGGCGTATGCGTGTTTTCCTGATTATATCCAGGAAAAAACGCATACGCACTTTATGGGCAACGAAGCAAGCAAGCAATGCAAATGTGCACAACAAAGAAGTCTCATTTCCCACCGGTCAAAAGGGCCATCCTAAAAATTTGTAAAAACCAGAAATGCAGGACAGGCCATGGAGAACAGGGAGCCTTTATACGCTGATGGGCAGTGTGTGAACTGCCGAGAGCCACTCTGGGGAAGTGTATGGTGGTTCCTAAATCATCTAAAAAACAGAGCTACAGAGCATAGGACACTTCCAATCATGGGAGTATATCTAGGGAAGTCTAAAAATCAACAAGACACAAGCACACCACAGTTTAGGGCTACTCTGTTTACAAGAACCTCAACTTCAGTACACCTTAAATATCCCAGGAAAGAGAACAATGGATAAAGAAGATGTGGTACTTATGTACAATGGAATATCTCTTCACCATGAAATCAATGTAATAAGGCTAGTAGAAGGCTAAAGAGTGGATTTAGGTCCGATAATACTACTTGAAATAAGTCAAACAGAAAAAGAAACATATCATAAGATATCACTTATAGAGGGAGGGTAAATATGGCTGCACAAGAAATGAATTACAGAACAGAACAGTGTCTCACATTTAGAAAACACACTTATGTCAGCTTAAGGGGAAAGGAGAGGTGGGGTGATGCATAAAACCAGAGTTTGAAATTAGCACAGATACCGTTCAATAAACCAAATAGATATTAGACAAGATCTACACCTTGCTCAATGAACTGGCCTCAACACACCCTATACACCGCAGAGAAATATATCTGAGTAATAAGAATCTTAAAACCCATGTATTGATATATCTCCATAAGGGAATCAAGTGTGTGCAGAGCGGCACAAACACAGCAGTGAAAATGAGCTAAACCCCATTATAGAAATAAATTTTAAAAACAAAACGCAGAAACAATGAAAGAGAGAAAAATTCTTACAAAATTTGCTCAGGGGCTGTGATGCAACCTGGATTGACCACATATAAACCCACAGCTGGATAAGACATAAGGCTGGACACTTGGGGCTGAGAGAATTGGTGAGCTTTGGTGAGCAACTGCCAAAAGTTTAATGCAATACTTCATGCTACTCATTCCAAGGGTCTCAACAATCCAGGTTGAAGGGAATCTTCCTACAGCTAAACCATGCTTGGGAAACTCAGCGACTGGTATACCATATGATCAGGAAAGGTTTCTAAAACGCACCTCATTTTTCCTCTCCTGGGGCTCCGGATCAACATTCCAGCCGCTTTACTAACAACATCCCCCCATGGAGAGTCAATGCCTTTAAGTTCTGGTATCGCACAGTCTGCAGTTAGTGTGGAGGATGAATGGGAATAGGGTGAACCAGTGAGAAACTAGCTGTAGCGGTTTCAATGGGCACATGTCACTCTAATTTCACATCAGTAAGAAGAATAAACCAAAGGCACAGCAAGGTGCCCCAGAAGAAGAATAGGGCCTGAAGGAATCCTGAGGTTATGAGGCTAGATCACAAAAATATGAGCTGAAAAATGGAGCTAAGGGCCACTGCAATTCAAAAACCTGCAGAGTTATAAAGGCCAACTATTTTCAAAAAATATATTGAGGTAAGGCTATGAAGAGGCATCGAAAGCAAGGCAGAATTGCAGGGAACCAATTTCTGGAGGTAGACAGGAATTGCATTTAAAGCATCGGAAAAGAGGCAGAACGTCGACAATGATGCACTTGGCCAAAAAAGGCTCATGTGATTTTTCCTGAATATATTCAGCAAAAAACGCATACGCACTTTTTGGCCAACCAAGCAAGCTTGCAAAGGAAATCTGCACTACAATGAAGTCTCACTTCCCCCCGGTCAAAAGGGCCATCTGAAAAAAATGTAAAATCCAGAAAGGCAGGACAGGCCATGGAGAACTGGGAGCCTTGTTATGCTGATGGGTGGGATGTAAATTGCCAACAGCCACTGGGGAGAAGTGTATGGTGTTTCCTGAAACATCTAAAAAACAAAGCAACAGAGCCTAGGGCACTTCCACTTATGGTCCTATAGCTTAGGGAAATTAAAATCAAAAAGACACAGCCACCCCAAAGTTTGGGATGGCTCTGTTTACAGGAACCTCGTTTATGGTACAAGTTCAATATCGCAGAAAGTGAAAAATGGATAAAGAAGTTGTGGTACTTACGTACAATGCAATATCACTCAGCAATGAAATCTATGTCATCAGGCCCGTAGCAGCATAATGAGTGGATTCAGGTATGATGATTCTAACTGAAATAAGTCACACACAAAACGAAACATCATAAGATATCACTAATACACGGAATGTAAACTTGGCTACACAGGAACTGGATACAAAACAGAACAAGGTCTCAAATTTAGAAAACCAACTTATGCTTGCTTAATGGGAAAGGTGAGTTGGGGTGCTGCATAAAACCAGAGATTGAAATGAGCACAGATAAAGTTCTTTAAGCCAAATATGTAACAGACAAGAGCTACTCCTTGCTCAACGAAATGGACTCAACACCCCATATTAAACGCCTAAGAATGTACCTGACTAGTAAGTATCTTAAAACCTATGGATTGCTATGTCTCCGAAAGAGAATCAAGCGTGTGTACAGGGGCATAAACGCAGCAGTGATAGGATTGGAGAGGTTCGGTGAGCAAATGAAGACCCTTTAAAGTCATACTGCATGGTACCCATTCCACGGGTCTCAACTCTCCAGGTTTAAGGGATTCTTCCTTCAGCTAAAACATGCATGTGGAACCCAGAGTATGATCAACCGTGTGATCGGGAGACGTGTTCCAATATGTCTCAGTTCTCGTCCCCTGGTACTCGGGTGCAACATTCCAGACGCTTTACTAACACTCTCCCGACTTAGAGAGTCAGTGCCTTTAACCTCCTGTTTGGCCCAGTTTGCAATTTCTGCGGAAGATGAACAGGAATAGGGAGAACCAATGAGAGACTAGCTGGAGGTGTCTGGACGGGCAAATTTAACTCTCATTTCCCACCAGGAAGAGGAATTAACCAAAGGTTCAGCGTGCCGTGCCAGAACATGATTAGGGCCTGAAGCAATCCTGCGGTGTTGCGGCCAGCTCACAAGAAAGCGAGTTGAAGAAAGGAGCTCAGGGGCACTGTAATTCACAAACCTGCAGAGTCATAAATGACAGCTATCGTCCAAAAATATACTGAAGTAAGGCTGCCAAGAGGACTTGAAAGCGGGGCAGAATTGCAGGAAACCGATTTCAGGAGGTAGACTGGAATTGCATTTAAAGCATAGGAAAAGAGGCAGAACGTCCACAATGATGCACCTGGCCAAAAAGGGCGTATGTGTTTTTTCCTGAATATATTCTAGACAAAACACATATGCCCTTTTTGGCCAACCAAGCAAGCTTCCAAAGGAAATCTGCACTACAATGAAGTCTCACTTCCCCCCGGTCAAAAGGGCCATCTGAAAAAAGTGTAAAATCCAGAAAGGCAGGACAGGCCATGGAGAACTGGGAGCCTTGATATGCTGATGGGCGGGATTAAAATTGCCAACAGCCACTCGGGAGAAGTGTATGGTGTTTCCTGAAACATCTAAAAAACAAAGCAACAGAGCCTAGGGCACTTCCACTTATGGTCCTATAGCTTAGGGAAATTGAAATCAAAAAGACACACCCACCCCAAAGTTTGGGACGGCTCTCTTTACAAGAACCTCTTTTACGGAACAAGTTCAATATCGCAGAAAGCAAAAATCGATAAAGAAGTTGTGGTACTTACGTACAATACAATATCAATCAGCAATGAAATCTATGTCATCAGGCCCGTAGCAGCATAATGAGTGAATTCAGGTATGATGATTCTAACTGAAATAAGTCACACAGAAAAAGAAACATCATAAGATATCACTAATACACGGAATGTAAACTTGGCTACACAGGAACTGGATTACAAAACAGAACAGGGTCTCAAATTTAGAAAACCAACTTATGCTTGCTTAAGGGGAAAGTTGAGTTGGGGGGCTGCACAAAACCAGAGATTGAAATGAGCACAGATAAAGTTCCTTAAGCCAAATATGTAATAGACAAGAGCTACTCCTTGCTCAACGAAATGGACACAACACCCCATATTAAACGCCTAAGAATGTAGCTGACTAGTAAGTATCTTAAAACCTATGGATTGCTATGTCTGCAAAAGAGAATCAAGCGTGTGTACAGGGGCATAAACACAGCAGTGATAGGATTGGAGAGGTTCGGTGAGCAAATGAAGACCCTTTGAATTCATATTGCATGGTACCCATTCCACGGGTCTCAACTCTCCACGTTTAAGGGATTCTTCCTTCAGCTAAAGCATGCATGTGGAACCCAGAGTATGATCAACCATGTGATCGGGAGATGTGTTCCAATATGTCTCAGTTCTCGTCCCCTGGTACTCGGGTGCAACATTCCAGATGCTTTACTAACACTCTCCCGACTTGGAGAGTCAGTGCCTTTAACCTCCTGTTTGGTCCAGTTTGCAATTTCTGCGGAAGATGAACAGGAATAGGGAGAACGGATGAGAGACTAGCTGGAGGTGTCTGGACGGGCAAATTTAACTCTCATTTCCCACCAGGAAGAGGAATTAACCAAAGGCTCAGCGGGCCATGCCAGAACAAGATTAGGGCCTGAAGCAATCCTGCGGTGTTGCGGCCAGCTCACAAGAAAGCGAGTTGAAGAAAGGAGCTCAGGGGCACTGTAATTCACAAACCTGCAGAGTTATAAATGACAGCTATCGTCCAAAAATATACTGAAGTAAGGCTGCCAAGAGGACTTGAAAGCGGGGCAGAATTGCAGGAAACCGATTTCAGGAGGTAGACTGGAATTGCATTTAAAGCATAGGAAAAGAGGCAGAACGTCGACAATGATGCACTTGGCCAAAAAGAGCGTATGCGTTTTTTCCTGAATATATTCAAGAAAAACACATACGCCCTTTTTGGCCAACCAAGCAAGCTTGCAAAGGAAATCTGCACTACAATGAAGTGTCACTTCCCCCTGGTCAAAAGGGCCATCTGGAAAAAGTGTAAAATCCAGAAAGGCAGGACAGGCCATGGAGAACTGGGAGCCTTGTTATGCTGATGGGCGGGATGTAAATTGCCAACAGCCACTTGGGAGAAGTGTATGGTGTTTCCTGAAACATCTAAAAAACAAAGCAACAGAGCCTAGGGCACTTCCACTTATGGTCCTATAGATTAGGGAAATTAAAATAAAAAAGACACAGCCACCCCAAAGTTTGGGACGGCTCTGTTTACAAGAACCTCGTTTATGGGACAAGTTCAATATCGCAGAAAGTGAAAAATGGATAAAGAAGTTTTGGTACTTACGTACAATGCAATATAACTCAGCAATGAAATCTATGTCATCAGGCCCGTAGCAGCATGATGAGTGAATTCAGGTATGATGATTCTAACTGAAATAAGTCACAAGAAAAAGAAACATCATAAGATATCATTAATACACGGAATGTAAAATTGGCTACACAGGAACTGGTTTACAAAACAGAACAGGGTCTCAAATTTAGAAAACCAACTTATGCTTGCTTAAGGGGAAAGGTGAGTTGGGGTGCTGCATAAAACCAGAGATTGAAATGAGCACAGATAAAGTTCCTTAAGCCCAATATGTAATAGACAAGAGCTACTCCTTGCTCAACGAAATGGACTCAACACCCCAGATTAAACGCCTAAGAATGTACCTGACTAGTAAGTATCTTAAAACCTATGGATCGCTATGTCTCTGAAAGAGAATCAAGCATGTGTACAGGGGCGTAAACACAGCAGTGATAGGATTGGAGAGGTTCGGTGAGCAAATGAAGACTCTTTGAAGTCATATTGCATGGTACCCATTCCATGGGTCTCAACTCTCCAGGTTTAAGTGATTCTTCCTTCAGCTAAAGCATGCATGTGGAACCCAGAGTATGATCAACCGTGTGATCGGGAGATGTGTTCCAATATGTCTCAGTTCTCGTCCCCTGGTACTCGGGTGCAAGATTCCAGACGCTTTACTAACACTCTCCTGACTTGGAGAGTCAGTGCCTTTAACCTCCTGTTTGGCCCAGTTTGCAATTTCTGCGGAAGATGAACAGGAATAGGGAGAAGCAATGAGAGCCTAGCTGGAGGTGTCTGGACGGGCAAATTTAACGCTCATTTCCCACAGGAAGAGGAATTAACCAAAGGCTCAGCGTGCCGTGCCAGAATAACATTAGGGCCTGAAGCAATCCTGCGGTGTTGCGGCCAGCTCACAAGAAAGCGAGTTGAAGAAAGGAGCTCAGGGGCACTGTAATTCACAAACCTGCAGAGTTATAAATGACAGCTATCGTCCAAAAATATACTGAAGTAAGGCTGCCAAGAGGACTTGAAAGCGGGGCAGAATTGCAGGAAACCGATTTCAGGAGGTAGACTGGAATTGCATTTAAAGCATAGGAAAAGAGGCAGAACGTCGACAATGATGCACTTGGCCAAAAAGGGCGTATGCGTTTTTTCCTGAATATATTCAGGAAAAAACGCATACGCCCTTTTTGGCCAACCAAGCAAGCTTGCAAAGGAAATCTGCACTACAATGAAGTCTCACTTCCCCCTGGTCAAAAGGGCCATCTGAAAAAAGTGTAAAATCCAGAAAGGCAGGACAGGCCATGGAGAACTGGGAGCCTTGTTATGCTGATGGGTGGGATGTAAATTGCCAGCAGCCACTCGGGAGAAGTGTATGGTGTTTCCTGAAACATCTAAAAAACTGAGGAACAGAGCCTAGGGCACTTCCACTTATGGTCCTATAGCTTAGGGAAATTAAAATAAAAAAGACACAGCCACCCCAAAGTTTGGGACAGCTCTGTTTACAAGAACCTCGTTTACGGTACAAGTTCAACATCGCAGAAAGCGAAAAATGGATAAAAAAGTTGTGGTACTTACGTACAATGCAATATCACTCAGCAATGAAATCTATGTCATCATGCCCGTAGCAGCATAATGAGTGGATTCAGGTATGATGATTCTAACTGAAATAAGTCACACAGAAAAAGAAACGTCATAAGATATCACTAATACACGGAATGTAAACTTGGCTACACAGGCACTGAATTACAAAACAGAACAGGGTCTCAAATTTAGAAAACCAACTTATGCTTGCTTAAGGGCAAAGTTGAGTTGGGGTGCTGCATAAAACCAGAGATTGAAATGAGCACAGATAAAGTTCCTTAAGCCAAATATGTAATAGACAAGAGCTACTCCTTGCTCAACCAAATGGACTCAACACCCCATATTAAACGCCTAAGAATGTACCTGACTAGTAAGTATCTTAAAACCTATGGATTGCTATGTCTCCGAAAGAGAACCAAGCGTGTGTACAGGGGCATAAACACAGCAGTAATAGGATTGGAGAGGTTCGGTGAGCAAATGAAGACCCTTTGAAGTCACATTGCATGGTACCCATTCCACGGGTCTCAACTCTCCAGGTTTAAGGGATTCTTCCTTCAGCTAAAACATGCATGTGGAACCCAGAGTATGATCAACCATGTGAGTGGGAGACGTTTTCAAATATGTCTCAGTTCTCGTACCCTGGTACTCGGGTGCAACATTCCAGACGCTTTATTAACACTCTCCCGACTTGGAGAGTCAGTGCCTTTAACCTCCTGTATGGCCCAGTTTGCAATTTCTGCAGAAGATGAACAGGAATAGGGAGAACCAATGAGAGACTAGCTGGAGGTGTCTGGACGGGCAAATTTAACTCTCATTTCCCACCAGGAAGAGGAATTAACCAAAGGCTCAGCGTGCCATGCCGGAACCAGATTAGGGCCTGAAGCAATCCTGCGGTGTTGCGGCCAGCTCACAAGAAAGCGAGTTGAAGAAAGGAGCTCAGGGCACTGTAATTCACAAACCTGCAGAGTTATAAATGACAGCTATTGTCCAAAAATATACTGAAGTAAGGCTGCCAAGAGGACTTGAAAGTGGGGCAGAATTGCAGGAAACTGATTTCAGGAGGTAGACTGGAATTGCATTTAAAGCATAGGAAAAGAGGCAGAACGTCCACAATGATGCACTTGGCCAAAAAGGCGTATGCGTTTTTTCCTGAATATATTCAGGACAAAACACATACGCCCTTTTTGGCCAACAAAGCAAGCTTGCAAAGGAAATCTGCACTACAATGAAGTCTCACTTCCCCACGGTCAAAAGGGCCATCTGAAAAAAGTGTAAAATCCAGAAAGGCAGGACAGGCCATGGAGAACTGGGAGCCTTGTTATGCTGATGGGTGGGATGTAAATTGCCAGCAGCCACTCGGGAGAAGTGTATGGTGTTTCCTGAAACATCTAAAAAACTGAGGAACAGAGCCTAGGGCACTTCCACTTATGGTCCTATAGCTTAGGGAAATTAAAATCAAAAAGACACAGCCACCCCAAAGTTTGGGACAGCTCTGTTTACAAGAACCTCATTTACGGTAAAAGTTCAATATCGCAGAAAGCGAAAAATGGATAAAAAAGTTGTGGTACTTACGTACAATGCAATATCACTCAGCAATGAAATCTATGTCATCAGGCCCGTAGCAGCATAATGAGTGGATTCAGGTATGATGATTCTAACTGAAATAAGTCACACAGAAAAAGAAACGTCATAAGATATCACTAATACACGGAATGTAATCTTGGCTACACAGGCACTGAATTACAAAACAGAACAGGGTCTCAAATTTAGAAAACCAACTTATGCTTGCTTAAGGGCAAAGGTGAGTTGGGGTGCTGCATAAAACCCGAGATTGAAATGAGCACAGATAAAGTTCTTTAAGCCAAATATGTAACAGACAAGAGCTACTCCTTGCTCAACGAAATGGACTCAACACCCCATATTAAACGCCTAAGAATGTACCTGACTAGTAAGTATCTTAAAACCTATGGATTGCTATGTCTCCGAAAGAGAATCAAGCGTGTGTACAGGGGCATAAACGCAGCAGTGATAGGATTGGAGAGGTTCGGTGAGCAAATGAAGACCCTTTGAAGTCATACTGCATGGTACCCATTCCACGGGTCTCAACTCTCCAGGTTTAAGGGATTCTTCCTTCACATAAAACATGCATGTGGAACCCAGAGTATGATCAACCGTGTGATCGGGAGACGTGTTCCAATATGTCTCAGTTCTCGTCCCCTGGTACTCGGGTGCAACATTCCAGACGCTTTACTAACACTCTCCCGACTTAGAGAGTCAGTGCCTTTAACCTCCTGTTTGGCCCAGTTTGCAATTTCTGCGGAAGATGAACAGGAATAGGGAGAACCAATGAGAGACTAGCTGGAGGTGTCTGGACGGGCAAATTTAACTCTCATTTCCCACCAGGAAGAGGAATTAACCAAAGGCTCAGCGTGCCGTGCCAGAACATGATTAGGGCCTGAAGCAATCCTGCGGTGTTGCGGCCAGCTCACAAGAAAGCGAGTTGAAGAAAGGAGCTCAGGGGCACTGTAATTCACAAACCTGCAGAGTCATAAATGACAGCTATCGTCCAAAAATATACTGAAGTAAGGCTGCCAAGAGGACTTGAAAGTGGGGCAGAATTGCAGGAAACCGATTTCAGGAGGTAGACTGGAATTGCATTTAAAGCATAGGAAAAGAGGCAGAACGTCCACAATGATGCACCTAGCTAAAAAGGGCGTATGTGTTTTTTCCTGAATATATTCTAGACAAAACACATATGCCCTTTTTGGCCAACCAAGCAAGCTTCCAAAGGAAATCTGCACTACAATGAAGTCTCACTTCCCCCCGGTCAAAAGGGCCATCTGAAAAAAGTGTAAAATCCAGAAAGGCAGGACAGGCCATGGAGAACTGGGAGCCTTGATATGCTGATGGGCGGGATTAAAATTGCCAACAGCCACTGGGGAGAAGTGTATGGTGCTTCCTGAAACATCTAAAAAACAAAGCAACAGAGCCTAGGGCACTTCAACTTATGGTCCTATAGCTTAGGGAAATTGAAATCAAAAAGACACACCCACCCCAAAGTTTGGGACGGCTCTCTTTACAAGAACCTCTTTTACGGAACAAGTTCAATATCGCAGAAAGCAAAAATGGATAAAGAAGTTGTGGTACTTACGTACAATACAATATCACACAGCAATGAAATCTATGTCATCAGGCCCGTAGCAGCATAATGAGTGAATTCAGGTATGATGATTCTAACTGAAATAAGTCACACAGAAAAAGAAACATCATAAGATATCACTAATACACGGAATGTAAACTTGGCTACACAGGAACTGGATTACAAAACAGAACAGGGTCTCAAATTTAGAAAACCAACTTATGCTTGCTTAAGGGGAAAGTTGAGTTGGGGGGCTGCACTAAACCAGAGATTGAAATGAGCACAGATAAAGTTCCTTAAGCCAAATATGTAATAGACAAGAGCTACTCCTTGCTCAACGAAATGGACTCAACACCCCATATTAAACGCCTAAGAATGTAGCTGACTAGTAAGTATCTTAAAACCTATGGATTGCTATGTCTGCAAAAGAGAATCAAGCGTGTGTACAGGGGCATAAACACAGTAGTGATAGGATTGGAGAGGTTCGGTGAGCAAATGAAGACCCTTTGAATTCATATTGCATGGTACCCATTCCACGGGTCTCAACTCTCCAGGTTTAAGTGATTCTTCCTTCAGCTAAATCATGCATGTGGAACCCAGAGTATGATCAACCGTGTGATCGGGAGATGTGTTCCAATATGTCTCAGTTCTCGTCCCCTGGTACTCGGGTGCAAGATTCCAGACGCTGTACTAACACTCTCCCGACTTGGAGAGTCAGTGCCTTTAACCTCCTGTTTGGCCCAGTTTGCAATTTCTGTGGAAGATGAACAGGAATAGGGAGAAGCAATGAGAGACTAGCTGGAGGTGTCTGGACGGGCAAATTTAACGCTCATTTCCCACCAGGAAGAGGAATTAACCAAAGGCTCAGCGTGTCGTGCCAGAATAACATTAGGGCCTGAAGCAATCCTGCGGTGTTGCGGCCAGCTCACAAGAAAGCGAGTTGAAGAAAGGAGCTCAGGGGCACTGTAATTCACAAACCTGCAGAGTTATAAATGACAGCTATCGTCCAAAAATATACTGAAGTAAGGCTGCCAAGAGGACTTGAAAGCGGGGCAGAATTGCAGGAAACCGATTTCAGGAGGTAGACTGGAATTGCATTTAAAGCATAGGAAAAGAGGCAGAACGTCGACAATGATGCACTTGGCCAAAAAGGGCGTATGGGTTTTTTCCTGAATATATTCAGGAAAAAACGCATACGCCCTTTTTGGCCAACCAAGCAAGCTTGCAAAGGAAATCTGCAATACAATGAAGTCTCACTTCCCCCCGGTCAAAAGGGCCATCTGAAAAAAGTGTAAAATCCAGAAAGGCAGGACAGGCCATGGAGAACTGGGAGCCTTGTTATGCTGATGGGTGGGATGTAAATTGCCAACAGCCACTCCAGAGAAGTGTATGGTTTTTCCTGAAACATCTAAAAAACAAAGCAACAGAGCCTAGGGCACTTCCACTTATGGTCCTATAGATTAGGGAAATTAAAATCAAAAAGACACAGCCACCCCAAAATTTGGGATGGCTCTGTTTACAAGAACCTCATTTATGGTACAATTTCAATATCGCAGATAGTGAAAAATGGATAAAGAATTTGTGGTATATACGTACAATGCAATATCACTCAGCATTGACATCTATGTCATCAGGCCCGTAGGAGCATAATGAGTGGATTCAGGTATGATGATTCTAACTGAAATAAGTCACACAGAAAAAGAAACATCATAAGATATCACTAATACACGGAATGTAAACTTGGCTACACAGAACTGGATTACAAAACAGAACAGGGTCTCAAATTTAGAAAACCAACATATCCTTGCATAAGGGCAAAGGTGAGTTGGGGTGCTGCATAAAATCAGAGATTGAAATGAGCACAGATAAAGTTCCTTAAGCCAAATATGTAAAAGACAAGAGCTACTCCTTCCTCAACTAGATGGACTCAACACCCAATATTAAATGCCTAAGAATGTACCTGACTATTAAGTATCTTAAAACCTATGGATTGCTATGTCTCCGAAAGAGAATCAAGCGTGTGTACAGGGGCATAAACGCAGCAGTGATAGGATTGGAGAGGTTCGGTGAGCAAATGAAGACCCTTTGAAGTCATATTGCATGGTACCCATTCCACGGGTCTCAACTCTCCAGGTTTAAGGGATTCTTCCTTCAGCTAAAACATGCATGTGGAACCCAGAGTATGATCAACCATGTGATCGGGAGACGTGTTCCAATATGTCTCAGTTCTCGTCCCCTGGTACTCGGGTGCAACATTCCAGACGCTTTACTAACACTCCCCTGACTTCGAGAGTCAGTGCCTTTAACCTCCTGTTTGGCCCAGTTTGCAATTTCTGTGGAAGATGAACAGGAATAGGGAAAACCAAAGAGAGACTAGCTGGAGGAGTCTGGACAGGCAAATTTAACTCTCATTTCCCACCAGGAAGAGGAATTAACCAAAGGCTCAGCGTGCCGTGCCAGAACCAGATTAGGGCCTGAAGCAATCCTGCGGTGTTGCGGCCAGCTCACAAGAAAGCGAGTTGAAGAAAGGAGCTCAGGGGCACTGTAATTCACAAACCTGCAGAGTTATAAATGACAGCTATCGTCCAAAAATATACTGAAGTAAGGCTGCCAAGAGGACTTGAAAGCGGGGCAGAATTGCAAGAAACCGATTTCAGGAGGTAGACTGGAATTGCATTTAAAGCAAAGGAAAAGAGGCAGAACGTAGACAATGATGCACTTGGCAAAAAGTGCGTATGCGTGTTTTCCTGAATATATTCAGGAAAAAACGCATACGCCCTTTTTGGCCAACCAAGCAAGCTTGCAAAGGAAATCTGCACTACAAAGAAGTCTGACTTCCCCCCGGTCAAAAGGGCCATCTGAAAAAAGTGTAAAATCCAGAAAGTCAGGACAGGCCATGGAGCACTAGGAGCCTTGTTATGCTGATGGGCGGGATGTAAATTGCCAACAGTAACTTGGGAGAAGTGTATGGTGTTTCCTGAAACATCTACAAAACAAAGCAACAGAGCCTAGGGCACTTCCACTTATGGTCCTATAGCTTAGGGAAATTAATATCAAAAAGACACAGCCACCCCAAAGTTTCGGACGGCTCTGTTTACAAGAACCTCCTTTACGGTACAAGTTCAATATTACAGAAAGCGAAAAATGGATAAAGAATTTGTGGTATTTACGTACAATGCAATATCACTCAGCAATGACATCTATGTCATCAGGCCCGTAGCAGCATAATGAGTGGATTCAGGTATGATGATTCTAACTGAAATAAGTCACACAGAAAAAGAAACATCATAAGATATCACTAATACATGGAATGTAAACTTGGCTACACACTAACTGAATTACAAAACAGAACAGGGTCTCAAATTTAGAAAACCAACTTATGCTTGCTTAAGGGGAAAGGTGAGTTGGGGTGCTGCATAAAACCAGAGATTGAAATGAGCACAGATAAAGTTCCTTAAGCCAAATATGTGATAGACAAGAGCTACTCCTTGCTCAACGAAATGGACTCAACACCCCATATTAAACGCCTAAGAATGTACCTGACTAGTAAGTATCTTAAAACCTTTGGATTGCTATGTCTCCGAAAGAGAATCAAGCGTGTGTACAGGGGCATAAACGCAGCAGTGATAGGATTGGAGAGGTTCGGTGAGCAAATGAAGACCCTTTGAAGTCATATTGCATGGTACCCTTTCCACGGGTCTCAACTCTCCAGGTTTAAGGGATTCTCCCTTCAGCTAAAACATGCATGTGGAACCCAGAGTATGATCAACCATGTGATCGGGAGACGTATTCAAATATGCCTCAGTTTTCATCCCCTGGTACTCGGGTGCAACATTCCATACGCTTTACAAACACTCTCCCGACTTGGAGAGTCAGTGCCTTTAACCTCCTGTTTGGCCCAGTTTGCAATTTCTGTGGAAGATGAACAGGAATAGGGAGAACCAATGAGAGACTAGCTGGAGGTGTCTGGACGGGCAAATTTAACTCTCATTTCCCACCAGGAAGAGGAATTAACCAAAGGATCATCGTGCCGTGCCGGAACCAGATTACGGCCTGAAGCAATCCTGCAGTGTTGCGGCCAGCTCACAAGAAAGGGAGTTGAAGAAAGGAGCTCAGGGGCACTGTAATTCACAAACCTGCAGAGTTATAAATGACAGCTATCTTCCAAAAATATACTGAAGTAAGGCTGCCAAGAGGACTTGAAAGCGGGGCAGAATTGCAGGAAACCAATTTCAGGAGGTAGACTGGAATTGCATTTAAAAGCATAGGAAAAGAGGCAGAACGTAGACAATGATGCACTTGGCCAAAAAGTGCGTATGCGTTTTTTCCTGAATATATTCAGGAAAAAACGCATACGCACTTTTTGGCCAACCAAGCAAGCTTGCAAAGGAAATCTGCACTACAATGAAGTCTCACTTCCCCCGGTCAAAACGGCCATCTGAAAAAAGTGTAAAATCCAGAAAGGCAGGACAGGCCATGGAGAACTGGGAGCCTTGTTATGCTGATGGGCCGGATGTAAATTGCGAACAGCCACTCCGGAGAAGCGTATGGTGTTTCCTGAAACACCTAAAAAACAAAGCAACAGAGCCTAGGGCACTTCAACTTATGGTCCTATATCTTAGGGAAATAAAAATCAAAAAGACACAGCCACCTCAAAGTTTGGGACGGCTGTGTTTACAAGAACCTCGTTTACGGTACAAGTTCAATATCGCAGAAAGTGAAAAATGGATAAAGAAGTTGTGGTACTTACGTACAATGCAATATCGCTCAGCAATGAAATCTATGTCATCAGGCCCGTAGCAGCATAATGAGTGGATTCAGGTATGATGATTCTAACTGAAATAAGTCACACAGAAAAAGAAACATCATAAGATATCACTAATACACGGAATGTAAACTTGGCTACACAGGAACTGGATTACAAAACAGAAGAGGTTCTCAAATTTAGAAAACCAATTTATGCTTGCTTAAGGGCAATGGTGAGTTGGGGTGCTGCATAAAACCAGAGATTGAAATGAGCACAGATAAAGTTCCGTAAGCCAAATATGTAATAGACAAGAGTTACTGCTTGCTCAACGAAATGGACTCAACACCCCATATTAAACGCCTAAGAATGTACCTGACTAGTAAGTATCTTAAAACCTATGGATTGCTATGTCTCCGAAAGGGAATCAAGCGTGTGTACAGGGGCATAAACGCAGCAGTGATAGGATTGGAGAGCTTCGGTGAGCAAATGAACACCCTTTGAAATCATATTACATGGTACCCATTCCACAGGTCTCAACTCTTAGGTTTAAGGGATTCTTCCTTCAGCTAAAACATGCATGTGGAATCCAGAGTATGATCAACCGTGTGATTGGGAGACGTTTTCAAATATGTCTCAGTTCTCGTCCCCTGGTACTCGGGTACAACATTCCAGACGATTTACTAACACTCTCCCGTCTTGGAGAGTCAGTGCCTTTAATCTCCTGTTTGGCCCAGTTTTCAATTTCTGCGGAAGATGAACAGGAATAGGGAGAACCAATGAGAGACTAGCTGGAGGTGTCTGGACCGGCAAATTTAACTCTCATTTCCCACCAGGAAGAGGAATTAACCAAAGGCTCAGCGTGCCGTGCTGGAACCAGATTAGGGCCTGAAGCATTCCTGCGGTGTTGCGGCCAGCTCACAAGAAAGCGAGTTTAAGAAAGGAGCCCAGGGGCACTGTAATTCACAAACCTGCAGAGTTATAAATGACAGCTATCGTCCAAAAATATACTGAAGTAAGGCTGCCAAGAGGACTTGAAAGCGGAGCAGAATTGCAGGAAACCGATTTCAGGAGGTAGACTGGAATTGCATTTAAAGCATAGGAAAAGAGGCAGAACGTCGACAATGATGCACTTGGCCAAAAAGGGCGTATGCGTTTTTTCCTGAATATATTCAGGAAAAAACGCATACGCCCTTTTTGGCCAACCAAGCAAGCATGCAAAGGAAATCTGCACTACAATGAAGTCTCACTTCCCCCCGGTCAAAAGGGCCATCTGAAAAAAGTGTAAAATCCAGAAAGGCAGGACAGGCCTTGGAGAACTGGGAGCCTTGTTATGCTGATGGGCGGGATGTAAACTGCCAACAGCCACTCAAGAGAGGTGTATGGTGTTTCCTGAAACATCTAAAAAACAAAGCAACAGAGCCTAGGGCACATCCACTTATGGTCCTATAGCTTAGGGAAATTAAAATCAAAAAGACACAGCCACCCCAAAATTTGGGACGGCTCTGTTTACAAAAACCTCGTTTACAGTACAAGTTCAATATCGCAGAAAGTGAAAAATGGATAAAGAATTTGTGGTACTTACGTACAATGCAATATCACTCAGCATTGACATCTATGTCATCAGGCCCGTAGCAGCATAATGAGTGGATTCATGTATGATGATTCTAACTGAAATAAGTCACACAGAAAAAGAAACATCATAAGATATCACTAATACACGGAATGTAAACTTGGCTACACAGAACTGGATTACAAAACAGAACAGGGTCTCAAATTTAGAAAACCAACTTATGCTTGCTTAAGGGCAAAGGTGAGTTGGGGTGCTGCATAAAACCAGAGATTGAAATGAGCACACATAAAGTTCCTTAAGCCTAATATGTAATAGACAAGAGCTACTCCTTGCTCAACTAGATGGACTCAACACCCCATATTAAACGCCTAAGAATGTACCTGACTATTAAGTATCTTAAAACCTATGGATTGCTATGTCTCCGAAAGAGAATCAAGCGTGTGTACAGGGGCATAAATGCAGCAGTGATAGGACTGGAGAGGTTCGGTGAGCAAATGAAGACCCCTTGAAGTCATATTGCATGGTACCCATTCCACGGGACTCAACTCTCCAGGTTTAAGGGATTCTTCCTTCAGCTAAAACATGCATGTGGAACCCAGAGTATGATCAACCGTGTGATCGGGAGACGTGTTCCAATATGTCTCAGTTCTCGTCCCCTGGTACTCGGGTGCAACATTCCAGACGCTTTACTAACACTCTGCCGACTTGGAGAGTCAGTGCCTTTAACCTCCTGTTTGGCCCAGTTTGCAATTTCTGCGGAAGATGAACAGGAATAGGGAGGACCAATGAGAGACTAGCTGGAGTTGTCTGGACGGGCAAATTTAACTCTCATTTCCCACCAGGAAGAGGAATTCACCAAACACTCAGCATGCCGTGCGGGAACCAGATTAGGGCCTGAAACAATCCTGCGGTGTTGCGGCCAGCTCAGAAGAAAGCGAGTTGAAGAAAGGAGCTCAGGGGCACTGTAATTCACAAACCTGCAGAGTTATAAATGACAGCTATCGTCCAAAAATATACTGAAGTAAGGCTACCAAGAGGACTTGAAAGTGGGGCAGAATTGCAGGAAACCGATATCGGGAGGTAGACTGCAATTGCATTTAAAGCATAGGAAAAGAGGCAGAACGTGGACAATGATGCACTTGGCCAAAAAGGGCGTATGTGTTTTTTCCTGAATATATTCAGGAAAAAACGCATACGCCCTTTTTGGCCAACCAAGCAAGCTTGCAAAGGAAATCTACACTACAATGAAGTCTCACTTCCCCCCAGTCAAAAGGGTCATCTGAAAAAAGTGTAAAATCCAGAAAGGCAGGACAGGCCATGGAGAATTGGGAGCCTTCTTATGCTGATGGGCGGGATGTAAATTCCCAACACCCACTTGGGAGAAGTGTATGGTGTTTCCTGAAACATCTAAAAAACAAAGCAACAGAGCCTAGGGCACATCCACTTATGGTCCTATAGCTTAGGGATATTAAAGTCAAAAAGACACAGCCACCCCAAAGTTTGGGACAGCTCTGTTTACAAGAACCTCGTTTACGGTACAAGTTCAATATCGCAGAAAGCGAAAGATGGATAAAGAATTTGTGGTACTTACGTACAATGCAATATCACTCAGCAATGACATCTATGTCATCAGGCCCATAGCAGCATAATGAGTGGATTCAGGTATGATGATAATAACTGAAATAAGTCACACAGAAAAAGAAACATCATAAGATATCACTAATACACGGAATGTAAACTTGGCTACACAGGAACTGAATTACAAAACAGAAGAGGGTCTCAAATTTAGAAAACCAACTTATGCTTGCTTAAGGGGAAAGGTTAGTTGGGGTGCTGCATAAAACCAGAGATTGAAATGAGCACAGATAAAGTTCCTTAAGCCAAATATGTAATAGACAAGAGCTACTCCTTGCTCAACGAGATGGACTCAACACCCCATATTAAACGCCTAACAATGTACCTTACTAGTAAGTATCTTAAAAGCTATGGATCGCTATGTCTCCGAAAGAGAATCAAGCGTGTGTACAGGCGCATAAACGCAGCAGTGATAGGATTGGAGAGGTTCGGTGAGCAAATGAAGACCCTTTGAAGTCATATTGCATGGTACCCATTCCACGGGTCTCAACTCTCCAGGTTTAAGGGATTCTTCCTTCAGCTAAAACATGCATGTGGAACCCAGAGTATGATCACCGTTTGATCGAGAGACGTGTTCCAATATGTCTCAGTTTTCGTCCCCTGGTACTTGGGTGCAACATTCCAGATGCTTTACTAACACTCTCCCGACTTGGTGAGTCAGTGCCTTTAACCTCCTGTTTGGCCCAGTTTGCAATTTCTGTGGAAGATGAACAGGAATAGGGAGAACCAATGAGAGACTAGCTGGAGGTGTCTGGACGGGCAAATTTAACGCTCATTTCGCACCAGGAAGAGGAATTAACCAAAGGCTCAGCGTGCCGTGCCAGAATAACATTAGGGCCTGAAGCAATCCTGCGGTGTTGCGGCCAGCTCACAAGAAAGCGAGCTGAAGAAAGGAGCACAGGGGCACTGTAATTCACAAACCTGCAGAGTTATAAATGACAGCTATCGTCCAAAAATATACTGAAGTAAGGCTGCCAAGAGGACTTGAAAGCGGGGCAGAATTGCAGGAAACCGATTTCAGGAGGTAGACTGGAATTGCATTTAAAGCATAGGAAAAGAGGCAGAACGTCGACAATGATGCACTTGGCCAAAAAGGGCGTATGCGTTTTTTCCTGAATATATTCAGGAAAAAACGCATACGCCCTTTTTGGCCAACCAAGCAAGCTTGCAAAGGAAATCTGCACTACAATGAAGTCTCACTTCCCCCCAGTCAAAAGGGCCATCTGAAAAAAGTGTAAAATCCAGAAAGGCAGGACCAGCCATGGAGAACTGGGAGCCTTGTTATGCTGATGGGCAGGTTGTAAATGGACAACAGCCTCTTGGGAGAAGTGTATGGTGTTTCCTGAAACAGCTAAAAAACAAAGCAACAGAGCCTAGGTCATTTCCACTTATGGTCCTATAGCTTAGGGAAATTAAAATCAAAAAGACACAGCCACCCCAAAGTTTGGGACGGCTCTGTTTACAAGAACCTCATTTACGGTACAAGTTCAATATCGCAGAAAGTGAAAAATGGATAAAGAAGTTGTCGTACTTACGTACAATGCAATATCACTCAGCAATGAAATCTATGTCATCAGGCCCGTAGCAGCATAATGAGTGGATTCAGGTATGATGATTCTAACTGAAATAAGTCACACAGAAAAAGAAACATCATAAGATATCACTAATAAACGGAATGTAAACTTGGCTACACAGGAACTGGATTACAAAAGAGAACAGGGTCTCAAATTTAGAAAACCAACTTATGCTTGCTTAAGGGGAAAGGTGAGTTGGGGTGCTGCATAACACCAGAGTTTGAAATTAGCAGAGATACCATTCCATAAGCTAAATATATAATAGACAAGACCTACCCCTTGCTCAAGGAAATGGACTCAACAATGTGGTATCACCTCATACCTGGTAGAATGGGCATCATCAGAAAATCTACAAACAAAAAATGCTGGAAAGGGTGTGGAGAAAAGGAACCCTCTTCCACTATTGTTGGGAATATAAATTGATACAGTCACTATGGAGAACAATATGGAGTTTCTTAAGAAACTAACAGTAGAATTACCATATGATACAGCAATCCCAGTTCTGGACATATACCCAGACAAAACCATAAATCAAAAAGAGACATTCACCGCAATGTTCATTGCCTCACTCTTTACAATATCGAGGTAATGGAAGCAACCTAAATGCCCACAGACAGACGAATGCATAAAGCTGTGGTACATATATAAAATGGAATATTACTAAGCCATGAAAAGGAATGAAATTGGGTCATTTGTAGAGACCTCGATGGATCTAGAGAGTGTCATACAGAGTGAAGTAAGTCAGAAAGAGAAAAACAAATCTTGTATATTCATGCATATATGTGGAACCTAGAAAAACTATACAGGTTAACCATTTTGCAAGGCATAAATAGAGCAACAGATGTAGACAACAAACGTATGGACAACAAGGGGGGAAAGCTGTTGGGGGGGTGGTGGTGGGAGGAGTTGAGAGACTGGGATTGGCATGTATACATTTATATGTATAAAATAGATAACCAATAAGAACCTGCTGTATAAAAATATAAAATAAAATTCAAAATTAAAAAGAAATAAAATTTAAAAAATAAAACAGAAAAAACAATTATTCCCTTCACATACATGTATTTATATGAATAAATTATTTCCATGCTTATATCTGTAAATACAAAAAAGAGGAATAAAATCTACCTTGAACCAAAAACGAAAAAGAGAAAAAAAAACACAGAACCCACCAGTTCCACAGAGGAAAACCGTATCAAGGCACTTGCTCCAGTTGTAAACAATTCTGAAGTTGGTCAGCGGTGGGGAATCGTCTCCCATTCAGCCAGCAGCCCCCACGCAACAAGCGTCCTCATTGCAAAGCTGGGGCACCGTGCCGAGGCATCTGTGAGTAAACGTGAGCTGAGCCCCAGGCCAGTTGCTGCTGAACTATTCCCACCCGTCCCAGGTAAAACACCTGAATATATACAAGGACTTGAAAGCCTAGAGGAAGGGCCATAGAGCCACACGAGTGACAGCATGCCGGCCGACTTGGTGCCTGCAGGCCAGCCAGGATGGTCCTGGCCCTGGGTGCTCTTCTGGAAGATTTCCATTTCCCTGCCTGAGGTACCCGTCCTGTCCCTGCCCACACTGCTTTTTTCCTTCCTCACCTCTGCCCAGGGAGAAATTCCAGTAGCAGGTATATGTGACACATCCTCTTCTTTAGCAGGTGGCAGCCTGGCAACTGCTGCAGAAAGTCCAGCAGAGCCCCACTCACACTGGGCCACCCACAAAGCCGTGGCCTCTCACTCCCTCCCACCAGCCCAGCCCCGAGACTGCTGACAGGGCAGAGAAAATGGCATCAGGCATGGCTGCAGGACCTCTTGCTGCCTGGAGTGGTATTTATATTGATCTCAACCCAGGCACACCTGGGGAGGGCTGGCCGGCATGGTAAGGCTGCCCAGGTCAGCCAATCATCACCCCTCAGGGGCTCACAGCTGCAGAAAATGGAACTTGCTGAACCGGCCAGGTCCAAGGAACAGGTGTGGGCTCCTGAGAGTCAGGATAGACAAGGGGCTGCAGCTTTGGCTTGTTTTCTAATCATTTTATCTGGCCCATGAGTGGGAGACAACTTCAAGAAAACCCTCTCCTAATGAGAGGAACCCAGGAGTCAGGGAGAGGAGGGGTGGGTGGTGGTTGGAGACAGAGGCCTGGTGCCCCGGGTGCAGTGGAAGACCAGGTGGAGGGAGGCCGCAAAGAGTGATGCCCAGGGTCACAGACCTGTCGCAGCTGCTCTTTGTTAGTTCCAGTCCTGCTCTGAGGTGCTCTGTGTCAGCTCTGAGCGACAGGTGAGCTGGGGGTGCTCTGCAATGAGGGCTATGTGCACGGTTCCTGTGTGCCCAGCCCTGCCACGGTACCTGCAAGGGTAGCTCTGTATCCTGGGAGGGGCCTGACCACGAGAGCCCCGTGGGCTGGGGTGGGGGTGGGGTACCTGCCCAGGTGAGCTCCATATTCTGGGATTGGTCTGACCACGAGAGCCCCATGGGCTGCTGGGGACCTGGTAAAGGATGTCAGGACAGTCAGTGAAGCCACCAAGGATATACCTCCAGCTGCTCCTAATTCCTACACCCTGCTGGTCATTCTACCAACCACCAGGACATGGTATTCTGTATTAGTCTTCAATGATGCCTTCTTTTGTATTCCATTAGTCCCAGAGTCACAAGAAATTTTGGCTTGTGAGTGGCAGGACTCAACATACAACTAAAACAATACTTCCAGGCCGTCTTGCCCCAAGGGTGCAAAAATTCCCACACCATCTTTGGGGAAAGCTTAGCTAAAGACCTAAAAGTTCTACCTCTGGAAAAGGAAACCCTCCTTCAGTACACAGATGACATTCTGATCGCCAGCCCTACTAAGGAGGCCTCTGAACTACCAAGCCAATAAAGGATAGAAGTTGTCCAAGAAAAAGCTCAAATATCACAGACTGCAGTGACCTGCCTGGGCTTCATTCTCACAGAAGGTCGGAGAAGCCCATCCCAGGAAAGGGAAGAAACCATTTTCAGCCTTACCCCTTTCTAAAACTAGAAGACAGCTTAGGGGTTCCTGGGGAGGCCAGGGTTTGCTGCTTCTGGATCCCTAACTACAGTCCACTAGCTGGGCCTCTATATGAAACACTGAAAGGAAAAGATGATGATCCTTTTGAATAGAATCCAGAAGTGGCCTTTCAAGAATGGAAAGAGCAGTCAATTCAGACCCTTGCCCTGGAACTCCCTAATTTAGCTAAACCCTTTGACCTTTACATTCCCAGTGAAAGGTGAATCGCCATTGGAGAATTAGTGCAAAAACTGGGACCACTTGAAATGGAACAATGCAAGAATGCCATCCAGGTAGGATAAACTATGGTCACCAAGGGGCTTGGCTCACTGCCACATCTGGCCAAGATACTGGCGGTATCTAAAAACCTCGAAATCAGCAGCCCCAAAGGTCACCTCCCTCCTAAGGGAAAAGGACCCCACGTGGTGATCCTAACCACCAACCATGCCCTGAAGTTGCAGGGTTCGCTCTGTGGGCACACCAACCTCGAGTGAGGAGGCCTTCCAACTCCAACATCCAGAGAGATAACCGGGGGCAACAGAGAACCATGACGACTCATGTGAACATCACTTGACCTGGAGTTTCTCTCATAAAACAACAAGAGTGTGTCCCAAAAGAGTAGACTACTGCTTGCAGGACATACTGCACCCAGAGGGGAGCTAATAATCTTGGCGGGGGAACCGTATATCACACTGTCACCATAGAAAAGCCTACAGACACCGTGATGATGGTGGCCAATGAGACCGGCGGGACTTCTGTTTACTTCAAAAGGCTGTTGACTCAGTGGCCATCATGGTCCTTGATCACCACTGACCCTGGACTGTCTGGGAGTTGAGCGGGCAGGGCTCTGACACCTGGTGCTGTTTGTACGTTAATTCAGGGGCCTAATTGAAGAAAGCGCAGACTACTGGTCAGAGCATCTAGGCTGGCAGAAACGGTCAGCCTAAGGTGGCCGAACAAATGTGGGGCGGGGTGAAACCGGCCCCCACAGCGTCTCTGCACATCTCTTTCCTGGACCCTTAAAGGTCATTAGAATCTATAACACTTCCAATGCTGGTGCTCAGGTGGACGAGCAGGGAGGCAGGGGGCCTGGGGACAATCAACGTCACCTGGAGGCTGCTGGGGAGAAGCTCTGACCCTCGCCCCCGGGTATGAGGGCTCCCAACTCAGCACTCAGCAGTTACAGAAGAAGGGTCTGCACCCTCAGCACTCCAAGAATGAGGAATGGGACAAAAGGCAGAGGAGGGGTTTGTCCCCAGCAAAGCCCATTAAAAATCCCTGGGAGATAAAAATAGAATCTGGGCAATAAAGTCAAGTCTAACCTTTTTTATCCTTTGTGCTTTGTCTAATTTCATGTGCTCCTAGGGTCCCGCATGCAGAGGTTCCACACCCGGCACTTCAGACCAGATTTCCTAGTGCAGAATGGCTGGGACGACACCTCAGCTCCTGGGGTCCAGTGCAGACTCCGCGATATAGAGCCTGAGCTGCAGCCAACCCGGCCCTCGAGAGCTCCGCCCCCTCCCTCCCACTGACTCTGACAGGATCTCTACACAACAGCCCAGCCCACAGCCCACGGGGTAGTGCATGCTCTCACCTCTCCATTCTCTGATCAAAATATAAAGTTTCCTTTGCTTGTGAACCAAACTCAGTCTCGATCTGTTGGCCCCAATGACACTGGGCAGGGGGACACTTGTTGGGGTCCACTCTGGAGGATCAGTAACAGAAATTGAGACTATTGTAACCTCAATGAACAGATGTGTGAGCCAAACTGTAGTTAACATAGAACAGTGTATAAGGCTCAGGTAAACTAAGATATTTCTAACACTTCCATTTGATATTTCCATCACTTTATTATAAGCAAGTTCAGTGAAAAGGTTTGTCTTATTTGTCAGGTCAATATTAGAGAAACGAAGTGATTTCTTTCCAAGGATGTACATCTAATAATCTTGGTTAAAGCTTCAATCTTGTTTTAAATGCTTTTCCATTGAAAATGATACCTCTCTTTCAGCTCCCCCATTTCTGAGAAGTATAAAATCTTATAATTTATTATTACCAAAGGGGAAAGGTGGGAGGAGGGATAAATTAACAGTTTGGGATTAACACATACACACTGCTATGTATAAAATAGATCATCAACAAGGAACTACTGTATAGCACAGGGAACTACACTCAACATTTTGCAATAAGCTATAAGGGGAAATAATCTGGAAAAGAATAGATATTTTTATTGACATCATCTATCAATGACAGTTAAAGTGTAACCTAAGGGAAGCTGGTGGTGAGTGCTTCTGACCCTGAAGACTTCAATCATCTAAAGTTTGGACTCTGCCTACTTCCCAAGGCCCTTAATGAACATATGTGTAGCCGTAGCTTAAAAAATTCCCCAGTTTGGGTTTCGGGGAGACACTGATTTTGAAAAAGCCCTGGTGTTCTCCTTACATGAATGGGACTCTTCCTACTGCTAAAACATGTCTGTCACACCCAGAGGATGGTATACCGTCTGATCGGGAAGAGTTTGGAAAAGGCATCTCATCTCCTCATCTCCTGGTGCTCGGGTTCACCCCTCCAGCGTCTTTACTAACAGTCTCCCCACTTGGAGATGTCAGCACTGTCAACATCCTGTTGCGTACAGTTTGGAATTTGTCCAGAGGATGAAGCGGAAGGATGAGGAACAATGAGAGACAAGTCCTAGGTGTTCAGACAGGCACATGTCACTCTAATTTCCAATCAGGAAGACGAATTGACCAAAGGCTAGGGTTGCCCATGGAAACAGTATAGGGCTTGAGGAAATCCCGCTGCTTTGTGGCCAGTTCCCATAAACACAAGTTGAACAATGGAACTCAGGGGCAGTAAAATTCACGAAACTGCAGAGTTGAAAATATCCATCACTGAAAAATGTCTTGAGGAAAGTCAGAGAAAAGGACTTGTAAGCAAGGGAGAATGGCAGGAGAGGGATTTGAGGAGGTAGAAAAGACTCGCCATTAAGCACGAGAAAAGGAGCTGAACATTGCCAACATTGCAGTTGGCCAAAAAGGGTGTATGCGTTTTTTTCTGTATATATTCAAGAAAAGGGCATACACTTTTTTAGCCAAGCAAACAGGTGGGCACTGGAAGTCAATACTACAAAAGATATCACTTCGCATCAGTCAGAAGAGCCATCCTCATAAAGCGTAAACAACAGAAATGCAGGACAGGGCAAGGAGAAGAGGGAGCCCTGTGAGACTTATAGTGGAAATGTATATTGCCAACGGCCATTCTGGAGAAGTGTATTGTGTTTACTAAAGCATCTAAAAAATGAGCTACAGAGCATAGGGCACTTGCACTCATGGGCGTATATCTTGGGAAAAACAAAAATCGAGAGGACACAGGCACCCCAATGTTTACCCCCTCTCTGTTTAAAAGATCCTCGACTAGGATATAACTTAAATGTCTCTGGAGGGAAAAAATGGATAGAGATGTGGTACTTAGGTAGAGTGGAATATTATTCAGCCTGGAAATCAATGAAATATGGCCAGTTGTAACAACTCCGGAGGAGTTACGTATGATCATTCTAAGTGACATAATTCAAAAAGAAAAAGACACATATCATAAGATATCACTTAAAGGTGGAATCCAAAATGGCTACACATGAAATAAATTACAAAACAAAAACATAGTCAAATATGTAGAAAACACGCATAAGGCTGCTAAACGGGAAAGGTGGGGAGGGGTGAGGCATCATCCAGGAGGTTGAAATTAGCAAAGATACCATTCCAAATACCAAACTGATAATCAACAAGGCCCACACGGTAGCTAAAAGAACTGCACTCAGCACACTCAAGTCACCGGAAAAGAATATATACGACTGGTAAGAATCTGAAAAAGAATTTACTGATGTCTCTCTGTACGTGAATCAAGTGGGTGTACAGCAGCAAGAAACAGAGCTTTGAAAATCAGCTGTAACCAATATAGTAATAAATTGAAAACAATAAACGACAGAGAGACAGAGAAAACCTCTTACAACTTTTCCTCAGGGACGGTGATGCAACATGGATTGAACACATCTAGACCCACAGCAGGATGAGACATAAGGCTGGAAACTGTTTGCACTAGGAGAAATGTGAGGTTGGGTGAGGAAATGCACACCCTTTAAAGTAATACTACCTGGTACCCATTCAATGGGTCCCAAATCTGCAGGTTCAAGGGATCTTCCTAAGCTAAAACATGCATGGAAAACCCAGAGGACTGTACACCATGTGATCGGGAGATGTGTCTAAAATGCAGCTCATTTATCCTCTCCTGGTGCTCCTGTTCACCATTCCAGCCACGTTACTTAGAATCTCCCCACTTGGAAAATCAGCACATTTCAACTTCTGTTTCACACATTTTGCAAATTGTGAGGAGGATGAACGGGAAGAGGGGGAACCAATGAGAGAATAGTTGTAGGGGTTTGGACGGGCACATATCACTCTAATTTCCCATTAAGAATAAGAATTGAAAAAAGGCTCAGCCCGCCTCGCCGGAGCCAAAATAGGGCCTGAAGCAATCCTGCGGGTTTGAGGCCAGCTCACAAAAGAGCAACTTAAAAAATGGAGCTCAGGGTCACTGCAATTCACAAACCTGCAGAGTTATAAATGAAAACTAACGTCCAAAACTATGTTGAGGTAAGGCAAAGAAGAGGATCTGAATGCAAGACAGAATTGCAAGAAACAGATTTCAAGAGATAGATTGGACTCGTCTTTAAAGCACATGAAAAGCGGCAGAATTTCGACAATGATGCAGTTGGCCCAAAAGGGCGTATGCGTGTTTTCCTGATTATATCCAGGAAAAAACGCATACGCACTTTATGGGCAACGAAGCAAGCAAGCAATGCAAATGTGCACAACAAAGAAGTCTCATTTCCCACCGGTCAAAAGGGCCATCCTAAAAATTTGTAAAAACCAGAAATGCAGGACAGGCCATGGAGAACAGGGAGCCTTTATACGCTGATGGGCAGTGTGTGAACTGCCGAGAGCCACTCTGGGGAAGTGTATGGTGGTTCCTAAATCATCTAAAAAACAGAGCTACAGAGCATAGGACACTTCCAATCATGGGAGTATATCTAGGGAAGTCTAAAAATCAACAAGACACAAGCACACCACAGTTTAGGGCTACTCTGTTTACAAGAACCTCAACTTCAGTACACCTTAAATATCCCAGGAAAGAGAACAATGGATAAAGAAGATGTGGTACTTATGTACAATGGAATATCTCTTCACCATGAAATCAATGTAATAAGGCTAGTGGAACGATAAAGAGTGGATTTAGGTCCAATAATACTACTTGAAATAAGTCAAACAGAAAAAGAAACATATCATAAGATATCACTTATAGAGGGAGGGTAAATATGGCTGCACAAGAAATGAATTACAGAACAGAACAGTGTCTCACATTTAGAAAACACACTTATGTCAGCTTAAGGGGAAAGGAGAGGTGGGGTGATGCATAAAACCAGAGTTTGAAATTAGCACAGATAAAGTTCCTTAAGCCAAATATGTAATAGACAAGAGCTACTCCTTGTTCAACGAAATGGACTCAACACCCCATGTTAAACGCCTAAGAATGTACCTGACTAGTAAGTATCTTAAAACCTATGGATTGCTATGTCTCCGAAAGAGAATCAAGCATGTGTACAGGGGCATAAACGCAGCAGTGATAGGATTGGAGAGGTTCGGTGAGCAAACGAAGACCCTTTGAAGTCATATTGCATGGTACCCATTCCACGGGTCTCAACTCTCCAGGTTTAAGGGATTCTTCCTTCAGCTAAAACATGCATGTGGAACCCAGAGTATGATCAACCATGTGATCGGGAGATGTGTTCCAATATGTCTCAGTTCTCGTCACCTGGTACTCGGGTGCAACATTCCAGACGCTTTACTAACACTCTCCCGACTTGGAGAGTCAGTGCCTTTAACCTCCTGTTTGGCCCAGTTTGCAAATTCCGCGGAAGATGAACAGGAATAGGGAGAACCAATGAGAGACTAGCTGGAGGTGTCTGGATGGGCAAATTTATCTCTCATTTCCCACCAGGGAGAGGAATTAACCAAAGGCTCAGCGTGCCGTGCCGGAACCAGATTAGGGCCTGAAGCAATCCAGCGGTGTTGCGGCCAGCTCACAAGAAAGCGAGTTGAAGAAAGGAGCTCAGGGGCACTGTAATTCACAAACCTGCAGAGTTCTAAATGACAGCTATCGTCCAAAAATATACTGAAGTAAGGCTGCCAAGAGGACTTGAAAGCGGGGCAGAATTGCAGGAAACCGATTTCAGGAGGTAGACTGGATTTGCATTTAAAGCGTAGGAAAAGAGGCAGAACGGCGACAATGATGCACTTGGCCAAAAAGGACGTATGCTTTTTTTCCTGAATATATTCAGGAAAAAAAGCATACGTCCTTTTTGGCCAACCAAGCAAGCTTGCAAAGGAAATCTGCACTACAATGAAGTCTCACTTCCCCCCAGTAAAAAGGGCCATCTGAAAAAAGTGTAAAATCCAGAAAGGCAGGACAGGCCATGGAGAACTGGGAGCCTTGTTATGCTGATGGTCGGGTTGTAAATTGCCAACAGCCACTGGGGAGAAGTGTATGGTGTTTCCTGGAACATCTAAAACAAAGCAACACAGCCTAGGGCACTTCCAGTTATGGTCCCGTAGCTTAAGGGAAATTAAAATCAAAAAGACACAGCCACCCCAAAGTTTGGGATGGCTCTGTTTACAAGAACCTCGTTTACGGGACAAGTTCAATATCACAGAAAGTGAAAAATGGATAAAGAAGTTGTGGTACTTATGTACAATGCAATATCACTCAGCAATGAAATCTATGTCATCAGGCCCGTAGCAGCATAGAGTGGATTCAGGTATGATGATTCTAACTGAAATAAGTCACACAGAAAAAGAAACATCATAAGATATCACTAATACACGGAATGTAAACTTGGCTACACAAGAACTGAATTACAAAACAGAACAGGGTCTCAAATTTAAAAAAACAAGTTATGCTTGCTTAAGGGGAAAGGTGAGTTGGGGTGCTGCATAAAACCAGAGATTGAAATGAGCACAGATAAAGTTCCTTAAGCCAAATATGTAATAGACAAGAGCTACTCCTTGCTCAACGAAAAGGACTCAACACCCCATATTAAACGCCTAAGAATGTACCTGACTAGAAAGTATCTTAAAACCTATGGATTGCTATGCCTCCAAAAGAGAATCAAGCGTGTGTACAGGGGCATAAACGCAGCAGTGATAGGATTGGAGAGGTTCGGTGAGCAAATGAAGACCCTTTGAAGTCATATTGCATGGTACCCATTCCACGGGTCTCAACTCTCCAGGTTTAAGGGATTCTTCCTTCAGCTAAAACATGCATGTGGAACCCAGAGTATGATCAACCGTGTGATCGGGAGACGTGTTCAAATATGTCTCAGTTTTCCTCCCCTGGTACTCGGGTGCAACATTCCAGATGCTTTACTAACACTCTCCCGACTTGGAGAGTCAGTGCCTTTATCCTCCTGTTTGGCCCAGTTTGCAAATTCCGCGGAAGATGAACAGGAATAGGGAGAACCAATGAGAGACTAGCTGGAGGCGTCTGGACGGGCAAATTTATCTCTCATTTCCCACCAGGGAGAGGAATTAACCAAAGGCTCAGCGTGCCGTGCCGGAACCAGATTAGGGCCTGAAGCAATCCTGCGGTGTTGCGGCCAGCTCACAAGAAAGCGAGTTGAAGAAAGGAGCTCAGGGGCACTGTAATTCACAAACCTGCAGAGTTATAAATGACAGCTATCGTCCAAAAATGTACAGAAATAAGGCTGCCAAGAGGACTTGAAAGCGGGGCAGAATTGCAGGAAACCGTTTTCAGGAGGTAGACTGGATTTGCATTTAAAGCACAGGAAAAGAGGCAGAACGTCGACAATGATGCACTTGGCCAAAAAGGGCGTATGCTTTTTTTCCTGAATATATTCAGGAAAAAAAGCATACGCCCTTTTTGGCCAACCAAGCAAGCTTGCAAAGGAAATCTGCACTACAATGAAGTCTCACTTCCCCCCAGTCAAAAGGGCCATCTGAAAAAAGTGTAAAATCCAGAAAGGCAGGACAGGCCATGGAGAACTGGGAGCCTTGTTATGCTGACGGGCGGGATGTAAATTGCCAACAGCCACTCGGGAGAAGTGTATGGTGTTTCCTGGAACATCTAAAACAAAGCAACAGAGCCTAGGGCACTTCCACTTATGGTCCTGTAGTTTAGGGAAATTAAAATGAAAAAGACACAGCCACCCCAATGTTTAGGACGGCTCTGTTTACAAGAACCTCGTTTACGGTACAAGTTCAATATCACAGAAAGTGAAAAATGGATAAAGAAGTTGTGGTACTTACGTACAATGCAATATTACTCAACAATGAAATCTATGTCATCAGGCCCGTAGCAGCATAGAGTGGATTCAGGTATGATCATTCTAACTGAAATAAGTCACACAGAATAAGAAACATCATAAGATATCACTAATACACGGAATGTAAACTTGGCTACACAGGAACTGGATTACAAAACAGAACAGAGTCTCAAATTTAGAAAACCAACTTATGCTTGCTTAAGGGGAAAGGTGAGTTGGGGTGCCGCATAAAACCAGAGATTGAAATGAGCACAGATAAAGTTCCTTAAGCCAAATATGTAATAGACAAGAGCTACTCCTTGCTCAATGAAATGGACTCAAAACCCCATATTAAATGCCTAATAATGTACCTGAGTAGTAAGTATCTTAAAACCTATGGATTGCTATGTCTCTGAAAGTGAATCAATCGTGAGTACAGGGGCATAAACGCAGCAGTGATAGGATTGGAGAGTTTTGGTGAGCAAATGAAGACCCTTTGAAGTCGTATTGTATGGTACCCATTACACGGGTCTCAACTCTCCAGGTTTAAGGGATTCTTCCTTCAGCTAAAACATGCATGTGGAACCCAGAGTATGATCAACCGTGTGATCGGGAGACGTGTTGAAATATGTCTCAGTTCTCGTCCCCTGGTACTCGGGTGCAACATTCCAGATGCCTTACTAACACTCTCCCGACTTGGGGAGTCAGTGCCTTTAACCTCCTATTTGGCCCAGTTTGCAGATTCCGCGGAAGATGAACAGGAATAGGGAGAACCAATGAGAGACTAGCTGGAGGTGTCTGGACGGGCAAATTTAACTCTCATTTCCCACCAGGAAGAGGAATAAATCAAAGGCTCAGCGTGCCGTGCCGGAACCAGATTAGGGCCTGAAGCAATCCTGCGGTGTTGCGGCCAGCTCACAAGAAAGCGAGTTGAAGAAAGGAGCTCAGGGGCACTGTAATTCACAAACCTGCAGAGTTATAAATGACAGCTATCATCCAAAAATATACTGAAGTAAGGCTGCCAAGAGGACTTGAAAGCCGGGCAGAATTGCAGGAAACCGATTTCAGGAGGTAGACTGGAATTGCATTTAAAGCATAGGAAAAGAGGCAGAACGTCCACAATGATGCACTTGGCCAAAAAGGGCGTATGCGTTTTTTCCTGAATATATTCAGGAAAAAAAGCATACGCCCTTTTTGGCCAACCAAGCGAGCTTGCAAAGGAAATCTGCACTACAATGAAGTCTCACTTCCCCCGTTCAAAAGGGCCATCTGAAAAAAGTGTAAAATCCAGAAAGGCAGGACAGGCCATGGAGAACTGGGAGCCTTGTTATGCTGATGGGCGGGATGTAAATTGCCAACAGCCACTGGGGAGAAGTGTATGGTGTTTCCTGAAACATCTAAAAAACAAAGCAACAGAGCCTAGGGCACTTCCACTTATGGCCCTACAGCTTAGGGAAATTAAAATCAAAAAGACACAGCCACCCCAAAGTTTGGGATGGCTCTGTTTACAAGAACCTCGTTTACGGTACAAGTTCAATATCGCATAAAACGAAAAATGGATAACGAAGTTGTTTTACTTACGTACAATGCAATATCACTCAGCAATGAAATCTATGTTATCAGGCCCATAGCAGCATAATGAGTGGATTCAGGTATGATGATTCTAACTGAAATAAGTCACACAGAAAAAGAAACATCATAAGATATCACTAATACACGGAATGTAAACTTGGCTACACAGGAACTGAATTTCAAAACAGAACATGGTCTCAAATTTAGAAAATCAACTTATGCTTGCTTAAGGGGAAAGGTGACTTGGGGTGCTGCATAAAACCAGAGATTGAAATGAGCACAGATAAAGTTCCTTAAGCCAAATATGTAATAGACAAGAGCTACTCCTTGCTCAACGAAATGGACTCAAAACCCCATATTAAACGCCTAAGAATGTACCTGACTAGTAATATCTTAAAATCTATGCATTGCTATGTCTCCGAAAGAGAATCAAGCATGTGTAGAGGGGCATAAACGCAGCCGTGATAGGATTGGAGAGGTTCGGTGAGCAAACGAAGACCCTTTGAAGTCATATTGCATGGTACCCATTCCACGGGTCACTACTCTCCAGGTTTAAGGGATTCTTCCTTCAGCTAAAACATGCATGTGGAACCCAGAGTATGATCAACCGTGTGATCGGGAGATGTGTTCCAATATGTCTCAGTTCTCGTCCCCTGGTACTCGGGTGCAACATTGCAGAAGTTTAACTAACACTCTCCCGACATGGAGAGTCAGTGCATTTAACCTCCTGTTTGGCCCAGTTTGAAATTTCTGTGGAGGATGAACACGTATAGGGAGAACCAATGAGAAACTAGCCGGAGGTGTCTGGACGGGCAAATTTAACTCTCATTTCCCACCAGGAACAGGAATTAACCAAAGGCTCAGCGTGCCCTGCCGGAACCAGATTATGGCCTGAAGGAATCCTGCGGTGTTGCGGCCAGCTCACAAGAAAGCGAGTTGAAGAAAGGAGCTCAGGGGCACTGTAATTCACAAACCTGCAGAGTTATTAATGACAGCTATCGTCCAAAAATATACTGAAGTAAGGCTGCCAAGAGGACTTGAAAGCGGGGCAGAATTGCAGGAAACCGATTTCAGGAGGTAGACTGGAATTGCATTTAAAGCATAGGAAAAGAGGCAGAACGTCGACAATGATGCACTTGGCCAAAAAGTGCGTATGTGTTTTTTCCTGAATATATTCAGGAAAAAACGCATACGCCCTTTTTGGCCAACCAAGCAAGCTTGCAAAGGAAATCTGCAGTACAATGAAGTCTCACTTCACCCCGGTCAAAAGGGCCATCTGAAGAAAGTGTAAAATCCAGAAAGGCAGGACAGGACATGGAGAACTGGGAGCCTTTTTATGCTGATGGGCGGGATGTAAATTGCCAACAGTCACTGGAGAGGAGTGTATGGTGCTTCCTGAAACATCTAAAAAACAAAGCAACAGAGCCTAGGGCACTTCCACTTATGGTCCTATAGCTTAGGGAAATTAAAATCAAAAAGACACAGCCACCCAAAAATTTGGGACGGCTCTGTTTACAAGAACCTCATTTACGGTACAAGTTCAATAGCGCAGAAAGTGAAAAATTGATAAAGAAGTTGTGGTACTTACGTACAATGCAATATCACTCAGCAATGAAATCTCTGTCATCAGGCCCGTAGCAGCATAATGAGTGGATTCAGGTATGATGATTCTAACTGAAATAAGTCACACAGAAAAAGAAACATCATAAGATATCACTAATACACGGAATGTAAACTTGGCTACACAGGAACTGAATTTCAAAACAGAACATTGTCCCAAATTTAGAAAATCAACTTATGCTTGCTTAAGGGGAAAGGTGAGTTGGGGTGCTGCATAAAACCAGAGATTGAAATGAGCACAGATAAAGTTCCTTAAGCCAAATATGGAATACACAAGAGGTACTCCTTGCTCAACGAAATGGACTCAACACCCCATATTAAACGCCTAAGAATGTACCTGATTAGTAAGTATCTTAAAAACTATGGATTGCTATGTCTCCAAAAGAGAATCAATCGTGTGCAGGGGCATAAAAGCAGCAGTGGTAGGATTGGAGAGGTTTGGTGAGCAAATGAAGACCCTTTGAAGTCATATTGCCTGCTACACATTCCACGGGTCTCAACTCTCCAGGTTTAAGGGATTCTTCCTTCAGCTAAATCAGGCATGTGGAACCCAGAGTATGATCAACCGTGTGATCGGGAGACATGTTCCAATATGTCTCAGTTCTCGTCCCCTGGTACTCGGGTGCAACATACCAGACGCTTTACTAACTCTCTCCCAACTTGGAGAGTCAGTGCCTTTAAACCCCTGTTTGGCCCAGTTTGCAATTACCGCGGAAGATGAACAGGAATAGGGAGAACCAATGAGAGACTAGCTGGAGGTGTCTGGACGTTCAAATTTAACTCTCATTTCCCAACAGGAAGAGGAATTAACCAAAGGCTCAGCGTGCCGTGCTGGAACCAGATTAGGGCCTGAAGCAATCCTGCGGTGTTGCGGCCAGCTCACAAGAAAGCGAGTTGAAGAAAGGAACTCAGGGGCACTGTAATTCACAAACCTGCAGAGTTATAAATGAGAGCTATCGTCCAAAAATATACTGAAGTAAGGCTGCCAAGAGGACTTGAAAGCGGGGCAGAATTGCAGGAAACCAATTTTAGGAGGTACACTGGAATTGCATTTAAAGCATAGGAAAAGAGGGAAAACGTCGACAATGATGCACTGGGCCAAAAAGGGCGTATGCGTTTTTTCCTGAATATATTCAGGAAAAAACGCATACGCCCTTTTTGGCCAACCAAGCAAGCTTGCAAATGAAATCTGCACTACAATGAAGTCTCACTTCCCCCCAGTCAAAAGGGCCATCTGAAAAAAGTGTAAAATCCAGAAAGGCAGGACAGGCCATGGAGAACTAGGAGACTTGTTATGCTGATGGGCAGGATGTATATTGCCAACAGCCACTCTGGAGAAGTGTATGGTGTTTCCTGAAACGTCTAAAAAACAAAGCAACAGAGCCTAGGGCACTTCCACTTATGGCCCTATAGCTTAGGGAAATTAAAATCAAAAAGACAAAGCCACCCCAAAGTTTGGGACGGCTCTGTTTACAAGAACCTCGTTTACGGGACAAGTTCAATATCGCAGAAAGTGAAAGATGGATAAAGAAGTTGTGGTACTTACGTACAATGCAATATCACTCAGCAATGAAATCTATGCCATCAGGCCCGTAGCAGCATAATGAGTGGATTCAGGTATGATGATTCTAACTGAAATAAGTCACAAGAAAAAGAAACATCATAAGATATCACTAATACACGGAATGTAAACTTGGCTACACAGGAACTGGATTACAAAACAGAACAGGGTCTCAAATTTAGAAAACCAACTTATGCTTGCTTAAGGGGAAAGGGGAGTTGGGGTGTTGCATAAAACCAGAGATTGAAATGAGCACAGATAAAGTTCCTTAAGCCAAATATGTAATAGACAAGAGCTACTCCTTGCTCAACGAAATGGACTCAACACCCCATATTAAACGCCTAAGAATGTACCTGACTAGTAAGTATCTTAAAACCTATGGATCGCTATGTCTCCGAAAGAGAATCAAGTGTGTGTACAGGGGCATAAACGCAGCAGAGATAGGATTGGAGAGGTTCGGTGAGCAAATGAAGACCCTTTGATGTCATATTGCATGGTACCCATTCCACGGGTCTCAACTCTCCAGGTTTAAGGGATTCTTCCTTCAGTTAAAACATGCAGGTGGAACCCAGAGTATGATCAACCGTGTGATCGGGACTCATGTTCAAATATGTCTCAGTTCTCATCCCCTAGTACTCGTGTGCAACATTCCAGATGCTTTACTAACACTCTCCCGACTTGGAGAGTCAGTGCCTTTAACCTCCTGTTTGACCCAGTTTGCAAATTCTGCGGAAGATGTACAGGAATAGGGAGAACCAATGAGAGACTAGCTGGAGGTGTCTGGACGGGCAAATTTAACTCTCATTTCCCACCAGGAAGAGGAATTAACCAAAGGCTCAGCGTGCCGTGCCAGAACCAGATTAGGGCCTGAAGCAATCCTGCGGTGTTGCGGCCAGCTCACAAGAAAGCGAGTTGAAGAAAGGAGCTCAGGGGCACTGTAATTCACAAACCTGCAGAGTTATAAATGACAGCTATCGTCCAAAAATATACTGAAGTGAGGCTGCCAAGAGGACTTGAAAGCGGGGCAGAATTGCAGGAAACCGATTTCAGGAGGTAGACTGGAATTGCATTTAAAGCATAGGAAAAGAGGCAGAACGTCGACAATGATGCACTTGACCAAAAAGGGCGTATGCGTTTTTTCCTGAATATATTCAGGAAAAAAAGCATATGCCCTTTTTGACCAACCAAGCAAGCTTGCAAAGGAAATCTGCACTACAATGAATTCTCACTTCCCCCGGTCAAAAGTGCCATCTGAAGAAAGTGTAAAATCCAGAAAGGCAGGACAGGCCATGGAGAACTGGGAGCCTTTTTATGCTGATAGGCAGGATGTAAATTGCCAACAGCCACTTGGGAGAAGTGTATGGTGTTTCCTGAAACATCTAGAAAACAAAGCAACAGAGCCTAGGGCACTTCCACTTATGGTCCTATAGCTTAGGGAAATTAAAATCAAAAAGACACAGCCACCCCAAAGTTTGGGACGGCTCTGTTTACAAGAAACTCGTTTACGGGAGAAGTTCAATATCGCAGAGAGTGGAAAATGGATAAAGAAGTTGTGGTACTTACGTACAATGCAATATCACTCAGCAATGAAATCTATGTCATCAGGCCCATAGCAGCATAATGAGTGGATTCAGGTATGATGATTCTAACTGAAATAAGTCACACAGAAAAAGAAACATCATAAGATATCACTAATACATGGAATGTAAACTTGGCTACACAGGAACTGGATTACAAAACAGAACAGGGTCTCAAATTTAGAAAACCAACTTATGCTTGCTTAAGGGGAAAGGTGAGTTGGGGTGCTGCATAAAACCAGAGATTGAAATGAGCACAGATAAAGTTCCTTAAGCCAAATATGTAATACACAAGAGCTACTCCTTGCTCAATGAAATGAACTGAAACCCCATATTAAACGCATAAGAATGTACCTGACTAGTAAGTATCTTAAAACCTATGGATCGCTATGTCTCCTAAAGAGAATCAAGCATGTGTACAGGGACATAAACACAGCAGTGATAGGATTGGAGAGGTTCGTGTGAGCAAATGAAGACCCTTTGAAGTCATATTGCATGGTACCCATTCCACGGGTCTCAACTCTCCAGGTTTAAGGGATTCTTCCTTCAGCTAAATCATGCATGTGGAACCCAGAGTATGATCAACCGTGTGATCGGGAGACGTGTTCAAATGTGTCTCAGTTTTCCTCCCCTGGTACTCGGGTGCAACATTCCAGATGCTTTACTAACACTCTCCCGACTTGGAGAGTCAGTGCCTTTAACCTCCTGTTTGGCCCAGTTTGCAATTTCTGCGGAAAATGAACAGGAATAGGGAGAACCAATGAGAGACTAGCTGGAGGTGTCTGGACGGGCAAATTTAACTCTCATTTCCCACCAGGAAGAGGAATTAACCAAAGACTCAGCATGCCGTGCCGGAACCAGATTAGGGCCTGAAGCAATACTGCGGTGTTGCGGGCAGCTCACAAGAAAGCGAGTTGAAGAAAGGAGCTCAGGGGCACTGTAATTCACAAACCTGCAGAGTTATAAATGACAGCTATCGTCCAAAAATATACTGAAGTAAGGCTGCCAAGAGGACTTGAAATCGGGGCAGAATTGCAGGAAACCGATTTCAGGAGGGAGACTGGAATTGCATTTAAAGCATAGGAAAAGATGCAGAACGTCGACAATGATGCACTTGGCCATAAAGGGCATATGCGTTTTTTCCTGAATATATTCAGGAAAAAACACATACGCCCTTTTTGGCCAACCAAGCAAGCTTGCAAAGGAAATCTGCACTACAATGAAGTCTCATTTCCTCCCCGGTCGAAAGGGCCATCTGAAAAAAGTGTAAAATCCAGAAAGACAGGACAGGCCATGGAGAACTGGGAGCCTTGTTATGCTGATGGGCAGGATGTATATTGCCAACAGCCACTTGGGAGAAGTGTATGGTGTATCCTGAAACATCTAAAAAACAAAGCAACAGAGCCTAGGGCACTTCCACTTATGGCCCTATAGCTTAGGGAAATTAAAATCAAAAAGACACAGCCACCCCAAAGTTTGGGACGGCTCTGTTTACAAGAAACTCGTTTACAGGACAAGTTCAATATCGCAGAAAGTGAAAAATGGATAAAGAAATTGTGGTACTTATGTACAATGCAATATCACTCAGCAATGAAATCTATGTCATCAGGCCCGTAGCAGCATAATGAGTGGATTCAGCTATGATGATTCTAACTGAAATAAGTCACACAGAAAAAGAAACATCATAAGATATCACTAATACACGGAATGTAAACTTGGCTACACAGGAACTGGATTACAAAACAGAACAGGGCCTCAAATTTAGAAAACCAACTTATGCTTGCTTAAGGGGAAAGGTGAGTTGGGGTGCTGCATAAAACCAGAGATTAAAATGAGCACAGATAAAGTTCCTTAAGCCAAATATGTAATAGACAAGAGCTACTCCTTGCTCAACGAAATGGACTGAAACCCCATATTAAACGCATAAGAATGTACCTGACTAGTAAGTATCTTAAAACCTATGGATCGCTATGTCTCTGAAAGAGAATCAAGCATGTGTACAGGGGCATAAACGCAGCAGTGATAGGATTGGAGAGGTTCGGTGAGCAAATGAAGACCCTTTGAAGTCATATTGCATCGTACCCATTCCACGGGTCTCAACTCTCCAGGTTTAAGGGATTCTTCAGCTAAATCATGCATGTGGAACCCAGAGTATGATCAACCGTGTGATCAGGAGACTTGTTCCAATATGTCTCAGTTCTCGTCCCCTGGTACTCGGGTGCAACATTCCAGATGCTTTACTAACACTCTCCCGACTTGGAGAGTCAGTGCCTTTAACCTCCTCTTTGGCCCAGTTTGCAATTTCCGCAGAAGATGAACAGGAATAGGGAGAACCAATGAGAGACTAGCTGGAGGTGTCTGGACGGGCAAATTTAACTCTCATTTGCCACCAGGAAGAGGAATTAACCAAAGGCTCAGCGGGCCATGCCAGAACAAGATTAGGGCCTGAAGCAATCCTGCGGTGTTGCGGCCAGCTCACAAGAAAGCGAGTTGAAGAAAGGAGCTCAGGGGCACTGTAATTCACAAACCTGCAGAGTTATAAATGACAGCTATCGTCCAAAAATATACTGAAGTAAGGCTGCCAAGAGGACTTGAAAGCGGGGCAGAATTGCAGGAAACCAATTTCAGGAGGTAGACTGGAATTGCATTTAAAGCATAGGAAAAGAGGCAGAAAGTCGAAAATGATGCACTTGGCCATAAAGGGCGTATGCGTTTTTTCCTGAATATATTCAGGAAAAAACGCATATGCCCTTTTTGGCCAACCAAGCAAGCTTGCAAAGGAAATCTGCACTACAATGAAGTCTCATTTCCCCCCGGTCAAAAGGGCCATCTGAAAAAAGTGTAAAATCCAGGAAGGCAGGACAGGCCATGGAGAACTGGGAGCCTTGTTTTGCTGATGGGCGGGATGTATATTACCAACAGCCACTCGGGAGAAGTGTATGGTGTTTCCTGAAACATCTAAAAAACAAAGCAACAGAGCCTAGGGCACTTCCACTTATGGCCCTAAAGCTTAGGGAAATTAAAATCAAAAAGACACAGCCACCCCTATGTTTGGGACGGCTCTGTTTAGAAGTAACTCGTTTAAGGGACTAGTTCAATATCGCAGAAAGTGAAAAATGGATAAAGAAATTGTGGTACTTACGTACAATGCAATATCACTCAGCAATGAAATCTATGTCATCAGGCCCGTAGCAGCATAATGAGTGGATTCAGGTATGATGATTCTAACTGAAATAAGTCACAGAGAAAAAAAACATCGTAAGATATCACTAATACACGGAATGTAAACTTGGCTACACAGGAACTGGATTACAAAAGAGAACAGTGTCTCAAATTTAGAAAACCAACTTATGCTTGCTTATGGGGAAAGGTGAGTTGGGGTGCTGCATAAACCAGAGATTGAAATGAGCACAGATAAAGTTCCTTCAGCCAAATATGTAATAGACAAGAGCTACTCCTTGCTCAACGAAATGGACTCAACACCCCATATTAAACGCCTAAGAATGTACCTGACTAGAAAGTATCTTAAAAGCTATGAATTGCTATGTCTCCGAATGAGAATCAGGCGGGTGTACAGGGGCGTAAACGCAGCAGTGATAGGATTGGAGAGGTTCGGTGAGCAAATGAAGACCCTTTGAAGTCATATTGCATGGTACCCATTCCACGGGTCTCAACTCTCCAGGTTTAAGGGATTCTTCCTTCAGCTAAATCATGCATGTGGAACCCAGAGTATGATAAACCGTGTGATCGGGAGATGTGTTCCAATATGTCTCAGTTCTCGTCCCCTGGTACTCGGGTGCAACATTCCAGACGCTTTACTAACACCCTCCCGACTTGGAGAGTCAGTGCCTTTAACCTGCTGTTTGGCCCAGTTTGCAATTTCTGCGGAAGATGAACAGCAATAGGGAGAACCAATGAGAGACTAGCTGGAGGTGTCTGGACGGGCAAATTTAACTCTCATTTCCCACCAGGAAGAGGAATTAACCAAAGGCTCAGCGTGCCGTGCCAGAATAATATTAGGGCCTGAAGCAATCCTGCGGTGTTGCGGCCAGCTCACAAGAAAGCGAGTTGAAGAAAGGAGCTCAGGGGCACTGTAATTCACAAACCTGCAGAGTTATAAATGACAGCTATCGTCCAAAAATATACTGAAGTAAGGCTGCCAAGAGGACTTGAAAGCGGGGCAGAACTGCAGGAAACCGATTTCAGGAGGTACACTGGAATTGCATTTAAAGCATAGGAAAAGAGGCAAAACGTCGACAATGATGCACTTGGCCAAAAAGGGCGTATGCGTTTTTTCCTGAATATATTCAGGAAAAAACGCATACGCCCTTTTTGGCCAACCAAGCAAGCTTGCAAAGGAAATCTGCACTACAATGAAGTCTCACTTCCCCCCGGTCAAAAGGGCCAACCGAAAAAAGTGTAAAATCCAGAAAGGCAGGACAGGCCATGGAGAACTGGGAGCCTTGTTTTGCTGATGGGCGGGATGTATAATGCCAACAGCCACTCGGGAGAAGTGTATGGTGTTTCCTGAAACATCTAAAAAACAAAGCAACAGAGCCTAGGGCACTGCCACTTATGGCCCTATAGCTTAGGGAAATTAAAATAAAAAAGACACAGCCACCCCAAAGTTTGGGACGGCTCTGTTTACAAGAAACTCGTTTACGGGACAAGTTCAATATCACAGAAACTGAAAAATGGATAAAGAAGTTGTGGTACTTACGTACAATGCAATATCACTCAGCAATGAAATCTATGTCATCAGGCCCATAGCAGCATAATGAGTGGATTCAGGTATGATGATTCTAACTGAAATAAGTCACACAGAAAAAGAAACATCATAAGATATCACTAATACACGGAATGTAAACTTGGCTACACAGGAACTGGATTACAAAACAGAACAGGGTGTCAAATTTAGAAAACCAACTTATGCTTGCTTAAGGGGAAAGGGGAGTTGGGGTGCTGCATAAAACCAGAGATGGAAATGAGCACAGATAAAGTTCCTTCAGCCAAATATGTAATAGACAAGAGCTACTCCTTGCTCAACGAAATGGACTCAACACCCCATATTAAACGCCTAAGAATGTACCTGACTAGTAAGTATCTTAAAACCTATGGATCACTATGTCTCCGAAAGAGAATCAAGCATGTGTACAGGGGCATAAACGCAGCAGTGATAGGATTGGAGAGGTTCGGTGAGCAAATGAAGACCCTTTGAAGTCATATTGCATGGTACCCATTCCACGGGTCTCAACTCTCCAGGTTTAAGGGATTCTTCCTTCAGCTAAATCATGCATGTGGAACCCAGAGTATGATCAACCATGTGATCGGGAGACGTGTTCCAATATGTCTCAGTTCTCGTCCCCTGGTACTCGGGTGCAACATTCCAGACGCTTTAATAACACTCTCCCGACTTGGAGAGTCAGTGCCTTTAACCTCCTGTTTGGCCCAGTTTGCAATTTCTGTGGAAGATGAACAGGAATAGGGAGAACCAATGAGAGACTAGCTGGAGGTGTCTGGACGGGCAAATTTAACTCTCATTTCCCACCAGGAAGAGGAATTAACCAAAGGCTCAGCGTGCCGTGCCGGAACCAGATTAGGGCCTGAAGCAATCCTGCGGTGTTGCGGCCAGCTCACAAGAACGCGAGTTGAAGAAAGGAGCTCAGGGGCACTGTAATTCACAAACCTGCAGAGTTATAAATGACAGCTATCGTCCAAAAATATACTGAAGTAAGGCTGCCAAGAGGACTTGAAAGTGGGGCAGAACTGCAGGAAACCAATTTCAGGAGGTACACTGGAATTGCATTTAAAGCATAGGAAAAGAGGCAAAACGTCGACAATGATGCACTTGGCCAAAAAGGGCGTATGCGTTTTTTCCTGAATATATTCAGGAAAAAACGCATACGCCCTTTTTGGCCAACCAAGCAAGCTTGCAAAGGAAATCTGCACTACAATGAAGTCTCACTTCCCCCCGGTCAAAAGGGCCAACCGAAAAAAGTGTAAAATCCAGAAAGGCAGGACAGGCCATGGAGAACTGGGAGCCTTGTTTTGCTGATGGGCGGGATGTATATTGCCAACAGCCACTCGGGAGAAGTGTATGGTGTTTCCTGAAACATCTAAAAAACAAAGCAACAGAGCCTAGGGCACTGCCACTTATGGCCCTATAGCTTAGGGAAATTAAAATAAAAAAGACACAGCCACCCCAAAGTTTGGGACGGCTCTGTTTACAAGAAACTCGTTTACGGGACAAGTTCAATATCACAGAAAGTGAAAAATGGATAAAGAAGTTGTGGTACTTACGTACAATGCAATATCACTCAGCAATGAAATCTATGTCATCAGGCCCATAGCAGCATAATGAGTGGATTCAGGTATGATGATTCTAACTGAAATAAGTCACACAGAAAAAGAAACATCATAAGATATCACTAATACACGGAATGTAAACTTGGCTACACAGGAACTGGATTACAAAACAGAACAGGGTGTCAAATTTAGAAAACCAACTTATGCTTGCTTAAGGGGAAAGGGGAGTTGGGGTGCTGCATAAAACCAGAGATGGAAATGAGCACAGATAAAGTTCCTTCAGCCAAGTATGTAATAGACAAGAGCTACTCCTTGCTCAACGAAATGGACTCAACACCCCATATTAAACGCCTAAGAATGTACCTGACTAGTAAGTATCTTAAAACCTATGGATCACTATGTCTCCGAAAGAGAATCAAGCATGTGTACAGGGGCATAAACGCAGCAGTGATAGGATTGGAGAGGTTCGGTGAGCAAATGAAGACCCTTTGAAGTCATATTGCATGGTACCCATTCCACGGGTCTCAACTCTCCAGGTTTAAGGGATTCTTCCTTCAGCTAAAACATGCATGTGGAACCCAGAGTATGATCAACCATGTGATCGGGAGACGTGTTCCAATATGTCTCAGTTCTCGTCCCCTGGTACTCGGGTGCAACATTCCAGACCCTTTACTAACACTCTCCCGACTTGGAGAGTCAGTGCCTTTAACCTCCTGTTTGGCCCAGTTTGCAATTTCTGCGGAAGATGAACAGGAATAGGGAGAACCAATGAGAGACTAGCTGGAGGTGTCTGGACGGGCAAATGTAACTCTCATTTGCCACCAGGAAGAGGAATTAACCAAAGGCTCAGCGTGCCGTGCCGGAACCAGATTAGGGCCTGAAGCAATCCTGCGGTGTTGCGGCCAGCTCACAAGAAAGCGAGTTGAAGAAAGGAGCTCAGGGGCACTGTAATTCACAAACCTGCAGAGTTATAAATGACAGCTATCGTCCAAAAATATACTGAAGTAAGGCTGCCAAGAGGACTTGAAAGCGGGGCAGAACTGCAGGAAACCAATTTCAGGAGGTACACTGGAATTGCATTTAAAGCATAGGAAAAGAGGCAAAACGTCGACAATGATGCACTTGGCCAAAAAGGGCGTATGCGTTTTTTCCTGAATAAATTCAGGAAAAAACGCATACGCCCTTTTTGGCCAACCAAGCAAGCTTGCAAAGGAAATCTGCACTACAATGAAGTCTCACTTCCCCCCGGTCAAAAGGGCCAACTGAAAAAAGTGTAAAATCCAGAAAGGCAGGACAGGCCATGGAGAACTGGGAGCCTTGTTTTGCTGATGGGTGGGATGTATATTGCCAACAGCCACTCGGGAGAAGTGTATGGTGTTTCCTGAAACATCTAAAAAACAAAGCAACAGAGCCTAGGGCACTGCCACTTATGGCCCTATAGCTTAGGGAAATTAAAATCAAAAAGACACAGCCACCCCAAAGTTTGGGACGGCTCTGTTAACAAGAAACTCGTTTACGGGACAAGTTCAATATCACAGAAAGTGAAAAATGGATAAAGAAGTTGTGGTACTTACGTACAATGCAATATCACTCAGCAATGAAATCTATGTCATCAGGCCCATAGCAGCATAATGAGTGGATTCAGGTATGATGATTCTAACTGAAATAAGTCACACAGAAAAAGAAACATCATAAGATATCACTAATACACGGAATGTAAACTTGGCTACACAGGAACTGGATTACAAAACAGAACAGGGTGTCAAATTTAGAAAACCAACTTATGCTTGCTTAAGGGGAAAGGTGAATTGGGGTGCTGCATAAACCAGAGATTGAAATGAGCACAGATAAAGTTCCTTCAGCCAAATATGTAATAGACAAGAGCTACTCCTTGCTCAACGAAATGGACTCAACACCCCATATTAAACGCCTAAGAATGTACCTGACTAGAAAGTATCTTAAAAGCTATGAATTGCTATGTCTCTGAAAGAGAATCAAGCGTGTGTACAGGGGCGTAAACGCAGCAGTGATAGGATTGGAGAGGTTCGGTGAGCAAATGAAGACCCTTTGAAGTCATATTGCATGGTACCCATTCCACGGGTCTCAACTCTCCAGGTTTAAGGGATTCTTCCTTCAGCTAAATCATGCATGTGGAACCCAGAGTATGATAAACTGTGTGATCGGGAGATGTGTTCCAATATGTCTCAGTTCTCGTCCCCTGGTACTCGGGTGCAACATTCCAGACGCTTTACTAACACCCTCCCGACTTGGAGAGTCAGTGCCTTTAACCTGCTGTTTGGCCCAGTTTGCAATTTCTGCGGAAGATGAACAGCAATAGGGAGAACCAATGAGAGACTAGCTGGAGGTGTCTGGACGGGCAAATTTAACTCTCATTTCCCACCAGGAAGAGGAATTAACCAAAGGCTCAGCGTGCCGTGCCAGAATAATATTAGGGCCTGAAGCAATCCTGCGGTGTTGCGGCCAGCTCACAAGAAAGCGAGTTGAAGAAAGGAGCTCGGGGGCACTGTAATTCACAAACCTGCAGAGTTATAAATGACAGCTATCATCCAAAAATATACTGAAGTAAGGCTGCCAAGAGGACTTGAAAGTGGGTCACAATTGCAGGACAGCGATTTCAGGAGGTAGACTGGATTTGCATTTAAAGCATAGGAAAAGAGGCAGAACGTCGACAATGATGCACTTGGCCAAAAAGGGCGTATGCATTTTTTCCTTAATATATTCAGGAAAAAACGCATACGCACTTTTTGGCCAACCAAGCAAGCTTGCAAAGGAAATCTGCACTACAATGAAGTCTGACTTCCCCCCGGTCAAAAGGGCCATCTGAAAAAAGTGTAAAATCCAGAAAGGCAGGACAGGCCATGGAGAACTGGGAGCCTTGTTATGCTGATGGGCGGGATGTATATTGCCAACAGCCACTTGGGAGAAGTGTATGGTGTTTCCTGAAACATCTAAAAAACAAAGCAACAGAGCCTAGGGCAGTGCCACTTATGGCCCTATAGCTTAGGCAAATTAACATCAAAAAGACACAGCCACCCCAAAGTTTGGGACGGCTCTGTTTACAAGAAACTCGTTTATGGGACAAGTTCAATATCACAGAAAGTGAAAAATTGATAAAGAAGTTCTGGTACTTACGTACAATGCAATATCACTCAGCAATGAAATCTATGTCATCAGGCCCATAGCAGCATAATGAGTGGATTCAGGTATGATGATTCTAACTGAAATAAGTCACACAGAAAAAGAAACATCATAAGATATCACTAATACACGGAATGTAAACTTGGCTACACAGGAACTGGATTACAAAACAGAACAGGGTGTCAAATTTAGAAAACCAACTTATGCTTGCTTAAGGGGAAAGGGGAGTTGGGGTGCTGCATAAAACCAGAGATGGAAATGAGCACAGATAAAGTTCCTTCAGCCAAATATGTAATAGACAAGAGCTACTCCTTGCTCAACGAAATGGACTCAACACCCCATATTAAACGCCTAAGAATGTACCTGACTAGTAAGTATCTTAAAACCTATGGATCACTATGTCTCCGAAAGAGAATCAAGCATGTGTACAGGGGCATAAACGCAGCAGTGATAGGATTGGAGAGGTTCGGTGAGCAAATGAAGACCCTTTGAAGTCATATTGCATGGTACCCATTCCACGGGTCTCAACTCTCCAGGTTTAAGGGATTCTTCCTTCAGCTAAAACATGCATGTGGAACCCAGAGTATGATCAACCATGTGATCGGGAGACGTGTTCCAATATGTCTCAGTTCTCGTCCCCTGGTACTCGGGGGCAACATTCCAGACGCTTTACTAACACTCTCCCGACTTGGAGAGTCAGTGCCTTTAACCTCCTGTTTGCCCAGTTTGCAATTTCTGCGGAAGATGAACAGGAATAGGGAGAACCAATGAGAGACTAGCTGGAGGTGTCTGGACGGGCAAATTTAACTCTCATTTCCCACCAGGAAGAGGAATTAACCAAAGGCTCAGCGTGCCGTGCCGGAACCAGATTAGGGCCTGAAGCAATCCTGCGGTGTTGCGGGCAGCTCACAAGAAAGCGAGTTGAAGAAAGGAGCTCAGGGGCACTGTAATTCACAAACCTGCAGAGTTATAAATGACAGCTATCGTCCAAAAATATACTGAAGTAAGGCTGCCAAGAGGACTTGAAAGCGGGGCAGAACTGCAGGAAACCAATTTCAGGAGGTACACTGGAATTGCATTTAAAGCATAGGAAAAGAGGCAAAACGTGGACAATGATGCACTTGGCCAAAAAGGGCGTATGCGTTTTTTCCTGAATATATTCAGGAAAAAACGCATACGCCCTTTTTGGCCAACCAAGCAAGCTTGCAAAGGAAATCTGCACTACAATGAAGTCTCACTTCCCCCCGGTCAAAAGGGCCAACTGAAAAAAGTGTAAAATCCAGAAAGGCAGGACAGGCCATGGAGAACTGGGAGCCTTGTTTTGCTGATGGGTGGGATGTATATTGCCAACAGCCACTCGGGAGAAGTGTATGGTGTTTCCTGAAACATCTAAAAAACAAAGCAACAGAGCCTAGGGCACTGCCACTTATGGCCCTATAGCTTAGGGAAATTAAAATCAAAAAGACACAGCCACCCCAAAGTTTGGGACGGCTCTGTTTACAAGAAACTCGTTTACGGGACAAGTTCAATATCACAGAAAGTGAAAAATGGATAAAGAAGTTGTGGTACTTACGTACAATGCAATATCACTCAGCAATGAAATCTATGTCATCAGGCCCATAGCAGCATAATGAGTGGATTCAGGTATGATGATTCTAACTGAAATAAGTCACACAGAAAAAGAAACATCATAAGATATCACTAATACACGGAATGTAAACTTGGCTACACAGGAACTGGATTACAAAACAGAACAGGGTCTCAAATTTAGAAAACCAACTTATGCTTGCTTAAGGGGAAAGGTGAGTTGGGGTGCTGCATAAAACCAGAGATGGAAATGAGCACAGATAAAGTTCCTTCAGCCAAATATGTAATAGACAAGAGCTACTCCTTGCTCAACGAAATGGACTCAAAACCCCATATTAAACGTCTAAGAATGTACCTGACTAGTAAGTATCTTAAAACCTATGGATCACTATGTCTCCGAAAGAGAATCAAGCGTGTGTACAGGGGCATAAACGCAGCAGTGATAGGATTGGAGAGGTTCGGTGAGCAAATGAAGACCCTTTGAAGTCATATTGCATGGTACCCATTCCACGGGTCTCAACTCTCCAGGTTTAAGGGATTCTTCCTTCAGCTAAATCATGCATGTGGAACCCAGAGTATGATCAACCATGTGATTGGGAGACGTGTTCCAATATGTCTCAGTTCTCGTCCCCTGGTACTCGGGTGCAACATTCCAGACGCTTTACTAACACTCTCCCGACTTGGAGAGTCAGTGCCTTTAACCTCCTGTTTGGCCCAGTTTGCAATTTCTGCGGAAGATGAACAGGAATAGGGAGAACCAATGAGAGACTAGCTGGAGGTGTCTGGACGGGCAAATTTAACTCTCATTTCCCACCAGGAAGAGGAATTAACCAAAGGCTCAGCGTGCCGTGCCGGAACCGGATTAGGGCCTGAAGCAATCCTGCGGTGTTGCGGCCAGCTCACAAGAAAGCGAGTTGAAGAAAGGAGCTCAGGGGCACTGTAATTCACAAACCTGCAGAGTTATAAATGACAGCTATCGTCCAAAAATATACTGAAGTAAGGCTGCCAAGAGGACTTGAAAGCGGGGCAGAACTGCAGGAAACCAATTTCAGGAGGTACACTGGAATTGCATTTAAAGCATAGGAAAAGAGGCAAAACGTCGACAATGATGCACTTGGCCAAAAAGGGCGTATGCGTTTTTTCCTGAATAAATTCAGGAAAAAACGCATACGCCCTTTTTGGCCAACCAAGCAAGCTTGCAAAGGAAATCTGCACTACAATGAAGTCTCACTTCCCCCCGGTCAAAAGGGCCAACTGAAAAAAGTGTAAAATCCAGAAAGGCAGGACAGGTCATGGAGAACTGGGAGCCTTGTTTTGCTGATGGGTGGGATGTATATTGCCAACAGCCACTCGGGAGAAGTGTATGGTGTTTCCTGAAACATCTAAAAAACAAAGCAACAGAGCCTAGGGCACTGCCACTTATGGCCCTATAGCTTAGGGAAATTAAAATCAAAAAGACACAGCCACCCCAAAGTTTGGGACGGCTCTGTTTACAAGAAACTCGTTTACGGGACAAGTTCAATATCCCAGAAAGTGAAAAATGGATAAAGAAGTTGTGGTACTTACGTACAATGCAATATCACTCAGCAATGAAATCTATGTCATCAGGCCCATAGCAGCATAATGAGTGGATTCAGGTATGATGATTCTAACTGAAATAAGTCACACAGAAAAAGAAACATCATAAGATATCACTAATACACGGAATGTAAACTTGGCTACACAGGAACTGGATTACAAAACAGAACAGGGTCTCAAATTTAGAAAACCAACTTATGCTTGCTTAAGGGGAAAGGTGAGTTGGGGTGCTGCATAAAACCAGAGATGGAAATGAGCACAGATAAAGTTCCTTCAGCCAAATATGGAATAGACAAGAGCTACTCCTTGCTCAACGAAATGGACTCAACACCCCATATTAAACGTCTAAGAATGTACCTGACTAGTAAGTATCTTAAAACCTATGGATCACTATGTCTACGAAAGAGAATCAAGCGTGTGTACAGGGGCATAAACGCAGCAGTGATAGGATTGGAGAGGTTCGGTGAGCAAATGAAGACCCTTTGAAGTCATATTGCATGGTACCCATTCCACGGGTCTCAACTCTCCAGGTTTAAGAGATTCTTCCTTCAGCTAAATCATGCATGTGGAACCCAGAGTATAATCAACCATGTGATCGGGAGACGTGTTCCAATATGTCTCAGCTCTCGTCCCCTGGTACTCGGGTGCAACATTCCAGACGCTTTACTAACACTCTCCCGACTTGGAGAGTCAGTGCCTTTAACCTCCTGTTTGGCCCAGTTTGAAATTTCTGCGGAAGATGAACAGGAATAGGGAGAACCAATGAGAGACTAGTTGGAGGTGTCTGGACGGGCAAATTTAACTCTCATTTCCCACCAGGAAGAGGAATTAACCAAAGGCTCAGCGTGCCGTGTCGGAACCGGATTAGGGCCTGAAGCAATCCTGCGGTGTTGCGGCCAGCTCACAAGAAAGCGAGTTGAAGAAAGGAGCTCAGGGGCACTGTAATTCACAAACCTGCAGAGTTATAAATGACAGCTATCGTCCAAAAATATACTGAAGTAAGGCTGCCAAGAGGACTTGAAAGCGGGGCAGAACTGCAGGAAACCAATTTCAGGAGGTACACTGGAATTGCATTTAAAGCATAGGAAAAGAGGCAAAACGTGGACAATGATGCACTTGGCCAAAAATGGCGTATGCGTTTTTTCCTGAATATATTCAGGAAAAAACGCATACGCCCTTTTTGGCCAACCAAGCAAGCTTGCAAAGGAAATCTGCACTACAATGAAGTCTCACTTCCCCCCGGTCAAAAGGGCCAACTGAAAAAAGTGTAAAATCCAGAAAGGCAGGACAGGCCATGGAGAACTGGGAGCCTTGTTTTGCTGATGGGTGGGATGTATATTGCCAACAGCCACTCGGGAGAAGTGTATGGTGTTTCCTGAAACATCTAAAAAACAAAGCAACAGAGCCTAGGGCACTGCCACTTATGGCCCTATAGCTTAGGGAAATTAAAATAAAAAAGACACAGCCACCCCAAAGTTTGGGACGGCTCTGTTTACAAGAAACTCGTTTACGGGACAAGTTCAATATCACAGAAAGTGAAAAATGGATAAAGAAGTTGTGGTACTTACGTACAATGCAATATCACTCAGCAATGAAATCTATGTCATCAGGCCCATAGCAGCATAATGAGTGGATTCAGGTATGATGATTCTAACTGAAATAAGTCACACAGAAAAAGAAACATCATAAGATATCACTAATACACGGAATGTAAACTTGGCTACACAGGAACTGGATTACAAAACAGAACAGGGTGTCAAATTTAGAAAACCAACTTATGCTTGCTTAAGGGGAAAGGTGAGTTGGGGTGCTGCATAAAACCAGAGATTGAAATGAGCACAGATAAAGTTCCTTAAGCCAAATATGGAATAGACAAGAGCTACTACTTGCTCAACGAAATGGACTCAACACCCCATATTAAACGCCTAAGAATGTACCTGACTAGTAAGTATCTTAAAACCTATGGATCACTATGTCTCCGAAAGAGAATCAAGCGTGTGTACAGGGGCATAAACGCAGCAGTGATAGGATTGGAGAGGTTCGGTGAGCAAATGAAGACCCTTTGAAGTCATATTGCATGGTACCCATTCCACGGGTCTCAACTCTCCAGGTTTAAGGGATTCTTCCTTCAGCTAAATCATGCATGTGGAACCCAGAGTATGATCAACCGTGTGATCGGGAGACGTGTTCCAATATGTCTCAGTTCTCGTCCCCTGGTACTCGGGGGCAACATTCCAGACGCTTTACTAACACTCTCCCGACTTGGAGAGTCAGTGCCTTTAACCTCCTGTTTGCCCAGTTTGCAATTTCTGCGGAAGATGAACAGGAATAGGGAGAACCAATGAGAGACTAGCTGGAGGTGTCTGGACGGGCAAATTTAACTCTCATTTCCCACCAGGAAGAGGAATTAACCAAAGGCTCAGCGTGCCGTGCCGGAACCAGATTAGGGCCTGAAGCAATCCTGCGGTGTTGCGGGCAGCTCACAAGAAAGCGAGTTGAAGAAAGGAGCTCAGGGGCACTGTAATTCACAAACCTGCAGAGTTATAAATGACAGCTATCGTCCAAAAATATACTGAAGTAAGGCTGCCAAGAGGACTTGAAAGCGGGGCAGAACTGCAGGAAACCAATTTCAGGAGGTACACTGGAATTGCATTTAAAGCATAGGAAAAGAGGCAAAACGTGGACAATGATGCACTTGGCCAAAAAGGGCGTATGCATTTTTTCCTGAATATATTCAGGAAAAAACGCATACGCCCTTTTTGGCCAACCAAGCAAGCTTGCAAAGGAAATCTGCACTACAATGAAGTCTCACTTCCCCCCGGTCAAAAGGGCCAACTGAAAAAAGTGTAAAATCCAGAAAGGCAGGACAGGCCATGGAGAACTGGGAGCCTTGTTTTGCTGATGGGTGGGATGTATATTGCCAACAGCCACTCGGGAGAAGTGTATGGTGTTTCCTGAAACATCTAAAAAACAAAGCAACAGAGCCTAGGCCACTGCCACTTATGGCCCTATAGCTTAGGGAAATTAAAATCAAAAAGACACAGCCACCCCAAAGTTTGGGACGGCTCTGTTTACAAGAAACTCGTTTACGGGACAGGTTCAATATCACAGAAACTGAAAAATGGATAAAGAAGTTGTGGTACTTACGTACAATGCAATATCACTCAGCAATGAAATCTATGTCATCAGGCCCATAGCAGCATAATGAGCGGATTCAGGTATGATGATTCTAACTGAAATAAGTCACACAGAAAAAGAAACATCATAAGATATCACTAATACACGGAATGTAAACTTGGCTACACAGGAACTGGATTACAAAACAGAAGAGGGTCTCAAATTTAGAAAACCAACTTATGCTTGCTTAAGGGGAAAGGTGAGTTGGGGTGCTGTATAAAACCAGAGATGGAAATGAGCACAGATAAAGTTCCTTAAGCCAAATATGGAATAGACAAGAGCTACTCCTTGCTCAACGAAATGGACTCAACACCCCATATTAAACGCCTAAGAATGTACCTGACTAGTAAGTATCTTAAAACCGATGGATCACTATGTCTCCGAAAGAGAATCAAGCGTGTGTACAGGGGCATAAACGCAGCAGTGATAGGATTGGAGAGGTTCGGTGAGCAAATGAAGACCCTTTGAAGTCATATTGCATGGTACCCATTCCACGGGTCTCAACTCTCCAGGTTTAAGGGATTCTTCCTTCAGCTAAATCATGCATGTGGAACCCAGAATATGATCAACCGTGTGATCCGGAGACGTGTTCCAATATGTCTCAGTTCTCGTCCCCTGGTACTCGGGTGCAACATTCCAGACGCTTTACAAACACTCTCCCGACTTGGAGAGTCAGTGCCTTTAACCTCCTGTTTGGCCCAGTTTGCAATTTCTGCGGAAGATGAACAGGAATAGGGAGAACCAATGAGAGACTAGCGGAGGTGTCTGGACGGGCAAATTTAACTATCATTTCCCACCAGGAAGAGGAATTAACCGAAGGCTCAGCGTGCCGGGCCGGAACCAGATTAGGGCCTGAAGCAATCCTGCGGTGTTGCGGCCAGCTCACAAGAAAGCGAGTTGAAGAAAGGAGCTCAGGGGCACTGTAATTCACAAACCTGCAGAGTTATAAATGACAGCTATCGTCCAAAAATATACTGAAGTAAGGCTGCCAAGAGGACTTGAAAGCGGGGCAGAACTGCAGGAAACCAATTTCAGGAGGTACACTGGAATTGCATTTAAAGCATAGGAAAAGAGGCAAAACGTCGAAAATGATGCACTTGGCCAAAAAGGGCGTATGCGTTTTTTCCTGAATATATTCAGGAAAAAACGCATACGCCCTTTTTGGGCAACCAAGCAAGCTTGCAAAGGAAATCTGCACTACAATGAAGTCTCACTTTCCCCCGGTCAAAAGGGCCATCTTAAAAAAGTGTAAAATCCAGAAAGGCAGGACAGGCCATGGAGAACTGGGAGCCTTGTTATGCTGATGGGCGGGATGTAAATTGCCAACAGCCACTGGGGAGAAGTGTATGGTGTTTCCTGAAACATCTAAAAAACAAAGCAACAGAGCCTAGGGCACTTCCACTTATGGTCCTATAGCTAAGGGAAATTAAAATCAAAAAGACACAGCCACCCCAAAGTTTGGGACGGCTCTGTTTACAAGAACCTTGTTTACGGTACAAGTACAATATCGCAGAAAGTGAAAAATGGATAAAGAAGTTGTGGTACTTACGTACAATGCAATATCACTCAGCAATGAAATCTATGTCATCAGGCCCATAGCAGCATAATGAGTGGATTCAGGTATGATGATTCTAACTGAAATAAGTCACACAGAGAAAGAAACATCATAAGATATCACTAATACACGGAATATAAACTTGGCTACACAGGAACTGGATTACAAAATAGAACAGTGTCTCAAATTTAGAAAACCAACTTATGCTTGCTTAAGGGGAAAGGTGAGTTGGGGTGCTGCATAAAACCAGAGATTGAAATGAGCACAGATAAAGTTCCTTAAGCCAAATATATAATAGACAAGAGCTACTCCTTGCTCAACGAAATGGACTCAACATCCCATATTGAACGCCTAAGAATGTACCTGACTAGTAAGTATCTTAAAACCTATGGATCGCTATGTCTCCGAAAGAGAATCAAGCGTGTGTACAGGGGCATAAACGCAGCAGTGATAGGATTGGAGAGGTTCGGTGAGCAAATGAAGACCCTTTGAAGTCATATTGCATGGTACCCATTCCACGGGTCTCAACTCTCCAGGTTTAAGGGATTCTTCCTTCAGCTAAAACATGCATATGGAACCCACAGTATGATCAACCGTGTGATCGGGAGACGTGTTCCAATATGTCTCAGTTCTCGTCCCCTGGTACTCGGGTGCAACATTCCAGACGCTTTACTAAGACTCTCACGACTTGGAGAGTCAGTGACTTTAACCTCCTGTTTGGCCCAGTTTGCAATTTCTGCGGAAGATGAACAGGAATAGGGAGAACCAATGAGAGACTAGCGGAGGTGTCTGGACGGGCAAATTTAACTATCATTTCCCACCAGGAAGAGAAATTAACCGAAGGCTCAGCGTGCCGTGCCGGAACCAGATTAGGGCCTGAAGCAATCCTGCGGTGTTGCGGCCAGCTCACAAGAAAGCGAGTTGAAGAAAGGAGCTCAGGAGCACTGTAATTCACAAACCTGCAGAGTTATAAATGACAGCTATCGTCCAAAAATATACTGAAGTAAGGCTGCCAAGAGGACTTGAAAACGTGGCAGAATTGCAGGAAACCGATTTCAGGAGGTAGACTGGAATTGCATTTAAAGCATAGGAAAAGAGGCAGAACGTCAACAATGATGCACTTGGCCAAAAAGGGCGTATGCATTTTTTCCTGAATATATTCAGGAAAAAACGCATACGCCATTTTTCGACAACCAAGCAAGCTTGCAAAGGAAATCTGCACTACAATGAAGTCTAACTTCCCCCCCGGTGAAAAGGGCCATCTGAAAAAAGTGTAAAATCCAGAAAGGCAGGACAGGCCATGGAGAACTGGGAGCCTTGTTATGCTGATGGGCGGGATGTAAATTGCCAACAGCCACTTGGGAGAAGTGTATGGTGTTTCCTGAAACATCTAAAAAACAAAGCAACAGAGCCTAGGGCACTTCCACTTATGGTCCTATAGCTTAGGGAAATTAAAATCAAAAAGACACAGCCACCCCAAAGTTTAGGACGGCTCTGTTTACAAGAACCTCGTTTACGGTACAAGTTCAATATCGCAGAAACCGAAAAATGGATAAAGAAGTTGTGGTACTTACGTACAATGCAATATCACTCAGCAATGAAATCTATGTCATCAGGCCCGTAGCAGCATAATGAGTGGATTCAGGTATGATGATTCTAACTGAAATAAGTCACACAGAAAAAGAAACATCATAAGATATCACTAATACACGGAATATAAACTTGGCTACACAGGAACTGGATTACAAAACACAACAGGGTCTCAAATTTAGAAAACCAACTTATGCTTGCTTAAGGGGAAAGGTGAGTTGGGGTGCTGCATAAAACCAGAGATTGAAATGAGCACAGATTAAGTTCCTTAAGCCAAATATGGAATAGACAAGAGCTACTCCTTGCTCAACGAAATGGACTCAACACCCCATATTAAACGCCTAAGAATGTACCTGACTAGTAAGTATCTTAAAACCTATGGATCGCTCTGTCTCTGAAAGAGAATCAAGCGTGTGTATAGGGGCATAAACGCAGCAGTGATAGGATTGGAGAGGTTCGGTGAGCAAATGAAGACCCTTTGAAGTCATATTGCATGGTACCCATTCCATGGGTCTCAACTCTCCAGGTTTAAGGATTTCTTCCTTCAGCTGAAACATGCATGTGGAACCCAGAGTATGATCAACCGTGTGATCAGGAGACTTGTTCAAATATGTCTCAGTTTTCGTCACCTGGTACTCGGGTGCAACATTCCAGACGCTTTACTAACACTCTCCCGACATGGAGAGTCAGTGCCTTTAACCTCCTGTTTGGCCCAGTTTGCAATTTCTGTGGAAGATGAACAGGAATAGGGAGGACCAATGAGAGACTAGCTGGAGGTGTCTGGACGGGCAAGTTTAACTCTCATTTCCCACCAGGAAGAGGAATTAACCAAAGGCTCAGCGTGCCGTGCCGGAAGCAGATTAGGGCCTGAAGCAATCCTGTGGTGTTTCGGCCAGCTCACAAGAAAGCGAGTTGAAGAAAGGAGCTCAGGGGCACTGTAATTCACAAACTTGCAGAGTTATAAATGACAGTTATCGTCCAAAAATATACTGAAGTAAGGCTACCAAGAGGACTTGAAAGCGGGGCAGAATTGCAGGAAACCAATTTTACGAGGTACACTGGAATTGCATTTAAAGCATAGGAAAAGAGGCAAAACGTCGACAATGATGCACTTGGCCAAAAAGGGCGTATGCGTTTTTTCCTGAATATATTCAGGAAAAAACGCATACGCCCTTTTTGGCCAACCAAGCAAGCTTGCAAAGGAAATCTGCACTACAATGAAGTGTCACTTCCCCCCGGTAAAAAGGGCCATCTGAAAAAAGTGTAAAATCCAGAAAGGCACGACAGGCCATGGAGAACTGGGAGCCTTGTTATGCTGATGGGCCGGATGTAAATTGCCAACAGCCAATCGGGAGAAGTGTATGGTGTTTCCTGAAACATCTAAAAAACAAAGCAACAGAGCCTAGGTCAATTCCACTTATGGTCCTATAGCTTAGGGAAATTAAAATCAAAATGACACAGCCACCCCAAAGTTTCGGATGGCTCTGTTTACAAGAACCTCGTTTACGGTACAAGTTCAATATCGCAGAAACCGAAAAATGGATAAAGAAGTTGTGGTACTTACGGACAATGCAATATCACTCAGCAAAGAAATCTATGTCATCAGGCCCATAGCAGCATAATGAGTGGATTCAGGTATGATGATTCTAACTGAAATAAGTCACACAGAAAAAGAAACATCATAAGATATCACTAATACACGGAATGTAACTTGGCTACACAGGAACTGGATTACAAAACAGAACAGGGTCTCAAATTTAGAAAACCAACTCATGCTTACTTAAGGGGAAAGGTGAGTTGGGGTGCTGCATAGAACCAGAGATTGAAATGAGCACAGATAAAGTTCCTTAAGCCAAATATGTAATAGACAAGAGCTACTCCTTGTTCAACGAAATGGACTCAACACCCCATATTAAACGCCTAAGAATGTACCTGACTAGTAAGTATCTTAAAACCTATGCATTGCTATGACTCTGAAAGAGAATCAAGCGTGAGTACAGGGGCATAAACGCAGCAGTGATAGGATTGGAGAGGTTCGGTGAGCAAATGAAGACCCTTTGAAGTCATATTGCATGGTACCCATTCCACGGGTCTCAACTCTCCAGGTTTAAGGGATTCTTCCTTCAGCTAAATCATGCATGTGGAACCCAGAGTATGATCTACCATGTGATCGGGAGACGTGTTCCAATATGTCTCAGTTCTCGTCCCCTGGTACTCGGGTGCAACATTCCAGACGCTTTACTAACACTCTCCCGACTTGGAGAGTCAGTGCCTTTAACCTCCTGTTTGGCCCAGTTTGCAATTTCTGCGGAAGATGAACAGGAATAGGGAGAACCAATGAGAGACTAGCTGGAGGTGTCTGGACGGGCAAATTTAACTCTCATTTCCCACCAGGAAGAGGAATTAACCAAAGGCTCAGCATGCTGTTGCAGAACCAGATTAGGGCCTGAAGCAATCCTGCGGTGTTGCGGCCAGCTCACAAGAAAGCGAGTTGAAGAAAGGAGCTCAGGGGCACTGTAATTCACAAACCTGCAGAGTTATAAATGACAGCTATCGTCCAAAAATATACTGAAGTAAGGCTGCCAAGAGGACTTGAAAGCGGGGCAGAATTGCAGGAAACCGATTTCAGGAGGTAGACTGGAATTGCATTTAAAGCATAGGAAAAGAGGCAGAACTTCGACAATGATGCACTTGGCAAAAAAGGGCGTATGCGTTTTTTCCTGAATATATTCAGGAAAAAACGCATACGCCCTTTTTGGCCAACCAAGCAAGCTTGCAAAGGAAATCTGCACTACAATGAAGTCTCACTTCTCCCCGGTCAAAAGGGCCATTTGAAAAAAGTGTAAAATCCAGAAAGGCAGGACAGTCCATGGAGAACTGGGAGACTTGTTATGCTGATTGGAGGGATGTAAATTGCCAACAGACACTCAGAAGAAGTGTATGGTGTTTCCTGAAACATCTAAAAAACAAAGCAACAGAGCCTAGGGCACTTCCACTTATGGTCCTATAGCTTAGGGAAATTAAAATCAAAAAGACACAGCCACCCCAAAGTTTGGGACGGCTCTGTTTACAAGAAACTCGTTTACGGGACAACTTCAATATCGCAGAAAGTGAAAAATGGATAAAGAATTTGTGGTACTTACGTACAATGCAATATCACTCAGCAATGAAATCTATGTCATCAGTCCCGTAGCAGCATAATGAGTGGATTCAGGTATGATGATTCTAACTGAAATAAGTCACAAGAAAAAGAAACATCATAAGATATCACTAATACACAGAATGTAAACTTGGCTACACAGGAACTGGATTACAAAACACAACAGGGTCTCAAATTTAGAAAACCAACATATGCTTGCTTAAGGGGAAAGGTGAGTTGGGGTGCTGCATAAAACCAGAGATTGAAATGAGCACAGATAAAGTTCCTTAAGCCAAATATGTAATAGACAAGAGCTACTCCTTGCTCAACGAAATGGGCTCAACACCCCATATTAAACGCCTAAGAATGTACCTGACTAGTAAGTATCTTAGAACCTATGGATTGCTATGTCTCCAAAAGAGAATCAAGCGTGTGTACAGGGGCATAAACGCAGCAGTGATAGGATTGGAGAGGCTCGGTGAGCAAATGAAGACCATTTGAAGTCATATTGCATGGTACCCATTCCATGGGACTCAACTCTCTAGGTTTAAGGGATTCTTCCTTCAGCTAAATCACGCATGTGGAACTCAGAGTATGATCAACCGTGTGATCGGGAGACGTGTTCCAATATGTCTCAGTTCTCGTCCCCTGGTACTCGGGTGCAACATTCCAGACGCTTTACTATCACTCTCCCGACTTGGAGAGTCAGTGCCTTTAACCTCCTGTTTGCCCAGTTTGCAATTTCTGCGGAAGATGAACAGGAATAGGGAGAACCAATGAGAGACTAGCTGGAGGTGTCTGGACGGGCAAATTTAACTCTCATTTCCCACCAGGAAGAGGAATTAACCAAAGGCTCAGCGTGCCGTGCCGGAACCAGATTAGGGCCTGAAGCAATCCTGCGGTGTTGCGGCCAGCTCACAAGAAAGCGAGTTGAAGAAAGGAGCTCAGGGGCACTGTAATTCACAAACCTGCAGAGTTATAAATGACAGCTATCGTCCAAAAATATACTGAAGTAAGCCTGACAAGAGGACTTGAAAGCGGGGCAGAATTGCAGGAAACCGATTTCAGGAGGTACACTGGAATTGCATTTAAAGCATAGGAAAAGAGGCAAAACGTCGACAATGATGCACTTGGCCAAAAAGGGCGTATGCGTTTTTTCCTGAATATATTCAGGAAAAAACGCATACGCCCTTTTTGGCCAACCAAGCAAGCTTGCAAAGGAAATCTTCACTACAATGAAGTCTCACTTCCCCCCGGTAAAAAGGGCCATCTGAAAAAAGTGTAAAATCCAGAAAGGCAGGACAGTCCATGGAGAACTGGGAGACTTGTTATGCTGATTGGAGGGATGTAAATTGCCAACAGACACTCGGAAGAAGTGTATGGTGTTTCCTGAAACATCTAAAAAACAAAGCAACAGAGCCTAGGGCACTTCCACTTATGGTCCTATAGCTTAGGGAAATTAAAATCAAAAAGACACAGCCACCCCAAAGTTTGGGACGGCTCTGTTTACAAGAAACTCGTTTACGGGACAACTTCAATATCGCAGAAAGTGAAAAATGGATAAAGAAGTTGTGGTACTTACGTACAATGCAATATCACTCAGCAATGAAATCTATGTCATCAGTCCCGTAGCAGCATAATGAGTGGATTCAGGTATGATGATTCTAAGTGAAATAAGTCACAAGAAAAAGAAACATCATAAGATATCACTAATACACAGAATGTAAACTTGGCTACACAGGAACTGGATTACAAAACACAACAGGGTCTCAAATTTAGAAAACCAACATATGCTTGCTTAAGGGGAAAGGTGAGTTGGGGTGCTGCATAAAACCAGAGATTGAAATGAGCACAGATAAAGTTCCTTAAGCCAAATATGTAATAGACAAGAGCTACTCCTTGCTCAACGAAATGGGCTCAACACCCCATATTAAACGCCTAAGAATGTACCTGACTAGTAAGTATCTTAGAACCTATGGATTGCTATGTCTCCAAAAGAGAATCAAGCGTGTGTACAGGGGCATAAACGCAGCAGTGATAGGATTGGAGAGGCTCGGTGAGCAAATGAAGACCATTTGAAGTCATATTGCATGGTACCCATTCCATGGGACTCAACTCTCTAGGTTTAAGGGATTCTTCCTTCAGCTAAATGACGCATGTGGAACTCAGAGTATGATCAACCGTGTGATCGGGAGACGTGTTCCAATATGTCTCAGTTCTCGTCCCCTGGTACTCGGGTGCAACATTCCAGATGCTTTACTAACACTCTCCCGACTTGGAGAGTCAGTGCCTTTAACCTCCTGTTTACCCAGTTTGCAATTTCTGCGGAAGATGAACAGGAATAGGGAGAACCAATGAGAGACTAGCTGGAGGTGTCTGGACGGGCAAATTTATCTCTCATTTCCCACCAGGAAGAGGAATTAACCAAAGGCTCAGCGTGCCGTGCCGGAACCAGATTAGGGCCTGAAGCAATCCTGCGGTGTTGCGGACAGCTCACAAGAAAGCGAGTTGAAGAAAGGAGCTCAGGGGCACTGTAATTCACAAACCTGCAGAGTTATAAATGACAGCTATCGTCCAAAAATATACTGAAGTAAGCCTGACAAGAGGACTTGAAAGCGGGGCAGAATTGCAGGAAACCGATTTCAGGAGGTACACTGGAATTGCATTTAAAGCATAGGAAAAGAGGCAGAACGTCGACAATGATGCACTTGGCCAAAAAGGGCGTATGCGTTTTTTCCTGAATATATTCAGGAAAAAACGCATACGCCCTTTTTGGCCAACCAAGCAAGCTTGCAAAGGAAATCTTCACTACAATGAAGTCTCACTTCCCCCCGGTAAAAAGGGCCATCTGAAAAAAGTGTAAAATCCAGAAAGGCAGGACAGGCCATGGAGAACTGGGAGCCTTGTTATGGTGATGGGCGGGATGTAAATTGCCAACAGCCACTCTGGAGAAGTGTATGGTGTATCCTGAAACATCTAAAAAACAAAGCAACAGAGCCTAGGGCACTTCCACTTATGGTCCTATAGCTTAGGGAATTTAAAATAAAAAAGACACAGCCACCCCAAAGTTTTGACGGCTCTGTTTACAAGAACCTTGTTTATGGTACAAGTACAATATCGCAGAAAGTGAAAAATAGATAAAGAAGTTGTGGTACTTACGTACAATGCAATATCACTCAGCAATGAAATCTATGTCATCAGGCCAGTAGCAGCATAATGAGTAGATTCAGGTATGATGATGCTAACTGAAATAAGTCACACAGAAAAAGAAACATCATAAGATATCACTAATACATGGAATGTAAACGTGGCTACACAGGAACTGGATTACAAAAGAGAAAATTGTCTCAAATTTAGAAAACCAACTTATGCTTCCTTATGGGGAAAGGTGAGTTGGGGTGCTGCATAAAACCAGAGATTGAAATGAGCACAGATAAAGTTCCTTAAGCCAAATATATAATAGACAAGAGGTACTCCTTGCTCAACGAAATGCACTCAACACCCCATATTAAACGCCTAAGAATGTACCTGACTAGTAAGTATCTTAAAACCTATGGATCGCTATGTCTCCGAAAGAGAATCAAGCGTGTGTACAGGGGCATAAACGCAGCAGTGAAAGGATTGGAGAGGTTCGGTGAGCAAATGAAGACCCTTTGAAGTCATATTGCATGGTACCCATTCCACGGGTCTCAACTCTCCAGGTTTAAGGGATTCTTCCTTCAGCTAAATCATGCATGGTGAACCCAGAGTATGATCAACCATGTGATCAGGAGACGTGTTCCAATATGTCTCAGTTCTCGTCCCCTGGTACTCGGGTGCAACATTCCAGACGCTTTACTAACACTCTCCCGACTTGGAGAGTCAGTGCCTTTAACCTCCTGTTTGGCCCAGTTTGCAATTTCTGCGGAAGATGTACAGGATTAGGGAGAACCAATGAGAGACTAGTTGGAGGTGTCTGAACGGGAAAATTTAACTCTCATTTCCCACCAGGAAGAGGAATTAACCAAAGGCTCAGCGTGCCGTTCCAGAACAAGATTAGAGCCTGAAGCAACCCTGCGGTGTTGCGGCCAGCTCACAAGAAAGCGAGTTGAAGAAAGGAGCTCAGGGGCACTGTAATTCACAAAACTGCAGAGTTATAAATGACAGCTATCGTCCAAAAATATACTGAAGTAAGGCTGCCAAGAGGACTTGAAAGCGGGGCAGAATTGCAGGAAAACCGATTTCAGGAGGTAGACAGGAATTGCATTTAAAGCATAGGAAAAGAGGCAGAACGTCGACAATGATGCACTTGGCCAAAAATGGCGTATGCGTTTTTTCCTGAATATATTCAGGAAAAAACGCATACGCCCTTTTTGGCCAACCAAGCAAGCTTGCAAAGGATATCTGCACTACAATGTAGTCTCATTTCCCCCCGGTCAAAAGGGCCATCTGAAAAAAGTGTAAAATCCAGAAAGGCAGGACAGGCCATGGAGAACTGGGAGCCTTGTTATGCTGATGGGCAGGATGTAAATTGCCAACAGCCACTTAGGAGAAGTGTATGGTGTTTCCTGAAACATCTAAAAAACAAAGCAACAGAACCTAGGGCACATCCACTTATGGTCCTATAGCTTAGGGAAATTAAAAGCAAAAAGACACAGCCACCCCAAAGTTTGGGACGGCTCTGTTTACAAGAACCGCGTTTATGGTACAAGTTAAATATCGCAGAAAGTGGAAAATGGATAAAGAAGTTGTGGTACTTACGTACAATGCAATATCACTCAGCAATGAAATCTATGTCATCAGGCCCGTAGCAGCATAATGAGTGGATTCAGGTATGATGATTCTAACTGAAATAAGTCACACAGAAAAAGAAACATCATAAGATATCACTAATACACGGAATGTAAACTTGGCTACACAGGAACTGGATTACAAAACAGAACAGGGTCTCAAATTTAGAAAACCAACTTATGCTTGCTTAAGGGGAAAGGTGAGTTGGGGTGCTGCATAAAACCAGAGATTGAAATGAGCACAGATAAAGTTCCTTAAGCCAAATATGTAATACACAAGAGCTACTCCATGCTCAACGAAATAGACTCAACACCCCATATTAAACGCCTAAGAATGTACCTGACTAGTAAGTATCTTAAAACCTATGGATCGCTATGTCTCCGAAAGAGAATCAAGCGTGTGTACAGGGCCATAAACGCAGCAGTGATAGGATTGGAGAGGTTCGGTGAGCAAATGAAGACCCTTTGAAGTCATATTGCATGGTACCCATTCCACGGGTCTCAACTCTCCAGGTTTAAGGGATTCTTCCTTCAGCAAAATCATGCATGTGGAACCCAGAGTATGATCAACCGTGTGATCGGGAGACGTGTTCCAATATGTCTCAGTTCTCGTCCCCTGGTACTCGGGTGCAACATTCCAGATGCTTTACTAACACTCTCCCGACTTGGAGAGTCAGTGCCTTTAACCTCCTGTTTGGCCCAGTTTGCAATTTCTGCGGAAGATGAACAGGAATAGGGAGATCCAATGAGAGACTAGATGGAGGTGTCTGGACGGGCAAATTTAACTCTCATTTCCCACCAGGAAGAGGAATTAACCAAAGGCTCAGCGTGCCGTGCCGGAAGCAGATTAGGGCCTGAAGCAATCCTGCGGTGTTGCGGCCAGCTCACAAGAAAGCGAGTTGAAGAAAGGATCTCAGGGGCACTGTAATTCACAAAACTGCAGAGTTATAAATGACAGCTATCGTCCAAAAATATACTGAAGTAAGGCTGCCAAGAGGACTTGAAAGCGGGGCAGAATTGCAGGAAACCGATTTCAGGAGGTAGACTGGAATTGCATTTAAAGCATAGGAAAAGAGGCAGAACGTCCACAATGATGCACTTGGCCAAAAAGGGCGTATGAGTTCTTTCCTGAGTATATTCAGGAAAAAACGCATACGCCCCTTTTGGCCAACCAAGCAAGCTTGCAAAGGATATCTTCACTACAATGAAGTCTCACTTCCCCCCGGTCAAAAGGGCCATCTGAAAAAAGTGTAAAATCCAGAAAGGCAGGACAGGCCATGGAGAACTGGGAGCCTTGTTATGCTGATGGGCGGGATGTAAATTGCCAACAGCCACTTGGGAGAAGTGTATGGTGTTTCCTGAAACATCTAAAAAACAAAGCAACAGAGCCTAGGGCACTTCCACTTACGGTCCTATAGCTTAGGGGAATTAAAATCAAAAAGACACAGCCACCCCTAAGTTTGGGACGGCTCTGTTTACAAGAAACTCGTTTACGGGACAACTTCAATATCGCAGAAAGTGTAAAATGGATAAAGAAGTTGTGGTACTTACGTACAATGTAATATCACTCAGCAATGAAATCTATGTCATCAGGCACGTAGCAGCATAATGAGTGGATTCAGGTATGATGATGCTAACTGAAATAAGTCACACAGAAAAAGAAACATCATAAGATATCACTAATACACGGAATGTAAACTTGGCTACACAGGAACTGGATTACAAAAGAGAACAGGGTCTCAAATTTAGAAAACCAACTTATGCTTGCTTAAGGGGAAAGGTGAGTTGGGGTGCTGCATAAAACCAGAGATTGAAATGAGCACAGATAAAGTTCCTTAAGCCTAATATGTAATAGACAAGAGCTACTCCTTGCTCAACGAAATGGACTCAACACCCCATATAAAACGCCGAAGAATGTACCTGACTAGTAAGTTATCTTAAAACCTATGGATCGCTATGTCTCCAAAAGAGAATCAAGCGTGTGTACAGGGGAATAAACGCAGCAGTGATAGGATTGGAGAGGTTCGGTGACCAAATGAAGACCCTTTGAAGTCATATTGCATGGTACCCATTCCACGGGTCTTAACGCTCCAGGTTTAAGGGATTCTTCCTTCAGCTAAAACATGCATGTGGAACCCAGAGTATGATCAACTGTGTGATCAGGAGACGTGTTCCAATATGTCTCAGTTCTCGTCCCCTGGTACTCGGGTGCAACATTCCAGATGCTTTACTAACACTCTCCCGACTTGGAGAGTCAGTGCCTTTAACCTCCTGTTTGGCCCAGTTCGCAATTTCTGCGGAAGAGTAACAGGAATAGGGAGGACCAATGAGAGACTAGCTGGAGGTGTCTGGACAGGCAAATTTAACTCTCATTTCCCACCAGGAAGAGGAATTATCCAAAGGCTCAGCGTGCCGTGCCGGAACCAGATTAGGGCCTGAAGCAATCCTGCGGTGTTGTGGCCAGCTCACAAGAAAGCGAGTTGAAGAAAGGAGCTCAGGGGCACTGTAATTCACAAACCTGCAGAGTTATAAATAACAGCTATCGTCCAAAAATATACTGAAGTAAGGCTACCAAGAGGACTTGAAAGCGGGGCAGAATTGCAGGAAACCGATTTCAGGAGGTAGACTGGAATTGCATTTAAAGCATAGGAAAAGAGGCAGAACGTCGACAATGATGCACTTGGCCAAAAAGGGCGTATGCGTTCTTTCCTGAGTATATTCAGGAAAAAACGCATACGCCCTTTTTGGCCAACCAAGCAAGCTTGCAAAGGATATCTGCACTACAATGAAGTCTCACTTCCCCCCGGTCAAAAGGGCCATCTGAAAAAAGTGTAAAATCCAGAAAGGCAGGACAGGCCATGGAGAACTGGGAGCCTTGTTATGCTGATGGGCGGGATGTATATTGCCAACAGCCACTCGGGAGAACTGTATGGTGTTTCCTGAAACATCTAAAAAACAAAGCAACAGAGCCTAGGGCACTGCCACTTATGGCCCTATAGCTTAGGGAAATTAAAATCAAAAAGACACAGCCACCCCAAAGTTTGGGATGGCTCTGTTTACAAGAAACTCGTTTACGGGACAAGTTCAATATCACAGAATGTGAAAAATGGATAAAGAAGTTGTGGTACTTACGTACAATGCAATATCACTCAGCAATGAAATCTATGTCATCAGGCCAGTAGCAGCATAATGAGTGGATTCAGGTATGATGATTCTAACTGAAATAAGTCACACAGAAAAAGAAACATCATAAGATATCACTAATACACGGAATGTAAACTTGGCTACACAGGAACTGGATTACAAAACACAACAGTGTCTCAAATTTAGAAAACCAACTTATGCTTGCTTAAGGGGAAAGGTGAGTCGGGGTGCTGCATAAAACCAGAGATTGAAATGAGCACAGATAAAGTTCCTTAAGCCAAATATGGAATAGACAAGAGCTACTCCTTGCTCAACGAAATGGACTCAACACCCCATATTAAACGCCTAAGAATGTACCTGACTAGTAAGTATCTTAAAAGCTATGGATTGCTATGTCTCCGAAAGAGAATCAAGCGTGAGTACAGGGGCATACACGCAGCACTGATAGGATTGGAGAGGTTCGGTGAGCAAATGAAGAGCCTTTGAAGTCATATTGCATGGTACCCATTCCACGGGTCTCAACTCTCCAGGTTTAAGGGATTCTTCCTTCAGCTAAATCATGCATGTGGAACCCAGAGTATGATCAACCGTGTGATCGGGAGACGTGTTCCAATATGTCTCATTTCTTGTCCCCTGGTACTCGGGTGCAACATTTCAGATGCTTTACTAACACTCTCCCGACTTGGAGAGTCAGTGCCTTTAACCTCCGGTTTGGCCCAGTTTGCAATTTCTGCGGAAGATGAACAGGAATATGGAGAACCAATGAGAGACTAGCTGGAGGTGTCTGGACGGGCAAATTTAACTCTCATTTCCCACCAGGAAGAGGAATTAACGAAAGGCTCAGTGTGCCGTGCCGGAACCAGATTAGGGCCTGAAGCAATCCTGTGGTGTTGCGGCCAGCTCACAAGAAAGCGAGTTGAAGAAAGGAGCTCAGGGGCACTGTAATTCACAAACCTGCAGAGTTATAAATGACAGCTATCGTCCAAAAATATACTGAAGTAAGGCTGCCAAGAGGACTTGAAAGCGGGGCAGAATTGCAGGAAACCGATTTCAGGAGGTAGACTGGAATTGAATTTAAAGCATAGGAAAAGAGGCAGAACGTGCACAATGATGCACTTGGCCAAAAAGGGCGTATGCGTTTTTTCCTGAATATATTCAGGAAAAAACGCATACGCCCTTTTTGGCCAACCAAGCAAGCTTGCAAAGGAAATCTGCACTACAATGAAGTCTCACTTCCCCCCGGTCAAAAGGGCCAACTGAAAAAAGTGTAAAATCCAGAAAGGCAGGACAGGCCATGGAGAACTGGGAGCCTTGTTATGCTGATGGGCGGGATGTAAATTGCCAACAGCCACTCGGGAGAAGTGTATGGTGTTTCCTGAAACATCTAAAAAACAAAGCAACAGAGCCTAGGGCACTTCCACTTATGGTCCTATAGCTTAGGGAAATTAAAATCAAAAAGACACAGCCACCCCAAAGTTTGGGATGCCTCTGTTTACAAGACCCACGTTTACGGTACAAGTTCAAAATCGCAGAAAGTGAAAAATAGATAAAGAAGTTGTGGTACTTATGTACAATGCAATATCACTCAGCAATGAAATCTATGTCATCAGGCCCATAGCAGCATAATGAGTGGATTCAGGTATGATGATTCTAACTGAAATATATCACACAGGGAAAGAAACATCATAAGATATCACTAATACACGGAATATAAACTTGGCTACACAGGAACTGGATTACAAAACAGAACAGGGTCTCAAATTTAGAAAACCAACTTATGCTTGCTTAAGGGGAAAGGTGAGTTGGGGTGCTGCATAAAACCAGAGATTGAAATGAGCAAAGATAAAGTTCCTTAAGCCAAATATGTAATAGACAAGAGCTACTCCTTGCTCAACGAAATGGACTCATCACCCCATATTAAACGCCTAAGAATGTACCTGACTAGTAAGTATCTTAAAAGCTATGGATTGCTATGTCTCCGAAAGAGAATCAAGCGTGTGTACAGGGGCATAAACGCAGCAGTGATAGGATTGGAGAGGTTCGGTGAGCAAATGAAGACCCTTTGAAGTCATATTGCATGGTACCCATTCCACGGGTCTCAACTCTCCAGGTTTAAGGGATTCTTCCTTCAGCTAAACATGCATGTGGAACCCAGAGTATGATCAACCGTGTGATCGGGAGATGTGTTCCAATATGTCTCAGTTCTCGTCCCCTGGTACTCGGGTGCAACATTCCAGATGCTTAACAAACACTCTCCCGACTTGGAGAGTCAGTGCCTTTAACCTCCTGTTTGGCCCAGTTTGCAATTTCTGCGGAAGATGAACAGGAATAGGGAGAACCAATGAGAGACTAGCTGGAGGTGTCTGGACGGGCAAATTTAACTCTCATTTCCCACCAGGAAGAGGAATTAACCAAAGGCTCAGCGTGCCGTGCCGGAACCAGATTAGGGCCTGAAGCAATCCTGCGGTGTTGCGGCCAGCTCACAAGAAAGCGAGTTGAAGAAAGGAGCTCAGGGGCACTGTAATTCACAAACCTGCAGAGTTATAAATGACAGCTATCGTCCAAAAATATAGTGAAGTACGGCTGCCAAGAGGACTTGAAAGCGGGGCAGAATTGCAGGAAACCGATTTCAGGAGGTAGACTGGAATTGCATTTAAAGCATAGGAAAAGAGGCAGAACGTCGACAATGATGCACTTGGCCAAAAAGGGCGTATGTGTTTTTTCCTGAATATATTCAGGAAAAAACGCATACGCAAGTTTTGGCCAACCAAGCAAGCTTGCAAAGGAAATCTGCACTACAATGAAGTCTCACTTCCCCCCTGTCAAAAGGGCCATCTGAAAAAAGTGTAAAATCCAGAAAGGCAGGACAGGCCATGGAGAACTGGGAGCCTTGTTAGGCTGATGGGCGGGATGTAAATTGCCAACAGCCACTTGGGAGAAGTGTATGGTGTTTCCTGAAACATCTAAGAAAAAAAGCAACAGAGCCTAGGGCACTTCCACTTATGGCCCTATAGCTTAGGGAAATTAAAATCAAAAAGACACAGCCACCCCAAAGTTTGGGACGGCTCTGTTTACAAGAACCTCGTTTACGGGACAAGTTCAATATCGCAGAAAGTGAAAAATGGACATAGAAGTTTTGGTACTTACGTACAATGCAATATCACTCAGCAATGAAATCTATGTCATCAGGCCCGTAGCAGCATAATGAGTGGATTCAGGTATGATGATTTTAACTGAAATAAGTCACACAGAAAAAGAAACATCAAAAGATATCAGTACTACACGGAATGTAAACTTGGCTATACAGGAACTGAATTACAAAACAGAACAGGGTCTCAAATTTAGAAAACCAACTTATGCTTGCTTAAGGGGAAAGGTGAGTTGGGGTGCTGCATAAAACCAGAGATTGAAATGAGCACAGATAAAGTTCCTTAAGCCAAATATGTAATAGACAAGAGCTACTCCTTGCTCAACGAAATGGACTCAACACCCCATATTAAACGCCTAAGAATGTACCTGACTAGTAAGTATCTTAAAACCTATGGATTGCTATGTCTCCGATAGAGAATCAAGCGTGTGTACAGGGGCATAAACGCAGCAGTGATAGGATTGGAGAGGTTCGCTGAGCAAATGAAGAACCTTTGAAGTCATATTGCATGGTACCCATTCCAAGGGTCTCAACTCTCCAGGTTTAAGGGATTCTTCCTTCAGATAAATCATGTATGTGGAACCCAGAGTATGATCAACCGTGTGATCGGGAGACGTGTTCCAATATGTCTCAGTTCTGGTCCCCTGGTATTCGGGTGCAACATTCCAGACGCTTTACTAACACTCTCCCGACTTGGAGAGTCAGTGCCTTTAACCTCCGGTTTGGCCCAGTTTGCAATTTCTGCGGAAGATGAACAGGAATATGGAGAACCAATGAGAGACTAGCTGGAGGTGTCTGGACGGGCAAATTTAACTCTCATTTCCCACCAGGAAGAGGAATTAACGAAAGGCTCAGTGTGCCGTGCCGGAACCAGATTAGGGCCTGAAGCAATCCTGCGGTGTTGCGGCCAGCTCACAAGAAAGCGAGTTGAAGAAAGGAGCTCAGGGGCAGTGTAATTAACAAACCTGCAGAGTTATAAATGACAGCTATCGTCCAAAAATATACTGAAGTAAGGCTGCCAAGAGGAGTTGAATGCGGGGCAGAATTGCAGGAAACCGATTTCAGGAGGTAGACTGGAATTGCATTTAAAGAATAGGAAAAGAGGCAGAACGTCGACAATGATGCACTTGGCCAAAAAGGGCATATGCGTTTTTTCCTGAATATATTCAGGAAAAAACGCATACGCCCTTTTTGGCCAACCAAGCAAGCTTGCAAAGGAAATCTGCACTACAATGAAGTCTCACTTCCCCCCGGTCAAAAGGGCCATCTGAAAAAAGTGTAAAATCCAGAAAGGCAGGACAGGCCATGGAGAACTGGGAGCCTTGTTATGCTGATGGGCGGGATGTAAATTGCCAACAGCCCATCAGGAGAAGTGTATGGTGTTTCCTGAATCATCTAACAAACAAAGCAACAGAGCCTAGGTCACTTCCACTTATGGCCCTATAGATTAGGGAAATTAAAATCAAAAAGACACAGCCACCCCTAAATTTGGGACCGCTCTGTTTACAAGAAACTCGTTTACGGGACAAGTTCAATATCGCAGAAAGTGAAAAATCGATAAAGAAGTTGTGGTACTTACGTACAATGCAATATCACTCAGCAATGAAATCTATGTCATCAGGCCCGTAGCAGCATAATGAGTGGATTCAGGTATGATGATTCTAACTGAAATAAGTCACACAGAAAAACAAACATCATAAGATATCACTAATACACGGAATGTAAACTTGGCTACACAGGAACTGGATTACAAAACAGAACAGGGTCTCAAATTTAGAAAACCAACTTATGCTTGCTTAAGGGGAAAGGTGAGTTGGGGTGCTGGATAAATCCAGAGTTTGAAATGAGCACAGATAAAGTTCCTTAAGCCAAATATGGAATAGACAAGAGCTACTCCTTGCTCAACGAAATGGACTCAACACCCCATATTAAATGCCTAACAATGTACCTGACTAGTAAGTATCTTAAAACCTATGGATTGCTATGTCTCCGAAAGAGAATCAAGCATGAGTACAGGGGCATACATGCAGCAGTGATAGGATTGGAGAGGTTCGGTGAGCAAATGAAGACCCTTTGAAGTCATATTGCATGGTACCCATTCCACGGGTCTCAACTCTCCAGGTTTAAGGGATTCTTCCTTCAGATAAATCATGTATGTGGAACCCAGAGTATGATCAACCGTGTGATCGGGAGACGTGTTCCAATATGTCTCAGTTGTCATCCCCTGGTACTCGGGTGCAACATTCCAGATGCTTTACTAACACTCTCCCGACTTGGAGAGTCAGTGCCTTTAACCTCCTGTTTGGCCCAGTTTGCAATTTCTGCGGAAGATGAACAGGAATAGGGAGAACCAATGAGAGACTAGCTGGAGGTGTCTGGACGGGCAAATTTAACTCTCATTTCCCACCAGGAAGAGGAATTAACCAAAGGCTCAGCCTGCCGTGTCGGAACCAGATTAGGGCCTGAAGCAATCCTGCGGTGTTGCGGCCAGCTCACAAAAAAGCGAGTTGAAGAAAGGAGCTCAGGGGCACTGTAATTCACAAACCTGCAGAGTTATAAATGACAGCTATCGTCCAAAAATATACTGAAGTAAGGCTGCCAAGAGGACTTGAAAGCGGGGCAGAATTGCAGGAAACCGATTGCAAGAGGTAGAATGAAATTGCATTTAAAGCATAGGAAAAGAGGCAGAACGTCGACAATGATGCACTTGGCCAAAAAGTGCGTATGAGTTTTTTCCGGAAAAAACGCTTACGCAAGTTTTGGCCAACCAAGCAAGCTTGCAAAGGAAATCAGCACTACAATGAAGTCTCACTTCCCCCCGGTCAAAAGGGCCATCTGAAAAAAGTGTAAAATCCAGAAAGGCAGGACAGGCCATGGAGAACTGGGAGCCTTGTTATGCTGATGGGCGGGATGTAAATTGCCAACAGCCACTTGCGAGAAATGTATGGTGTTTCCTGAAACATCTAAGAAACAAAGCAACAGAGCCTAGGGCACTTCCACTTATGGTCCTATAGCTTAGGGAAATTAAAATCAAAAAGACACAGCCACCCCAAAGTTTGGGACGGCTCTGTATACAAGAACCTCGTTTACGGTACAAGTTCAATATCGCAGAAAGTGAAAAATCGATAAAGAAGTTGTGGTACTTACGTACAATGCAATATCACTCAGCAATGAAATCTATGTCATCAGGCCCGTAGCAGCATAATGAGTGGATTCAGGTATGATGATTCTAACTGAAATAAGTCACAAGAAAAAGAAACATAATAAGATATCACTAATACACAGAATGTAAACTTGGCTACACAGGAACTGGATTACAAAACAGAACAGGGTCTCAAATTTAGAAAACCAACTTATGCTTGCTTAAGGGGAAAGGTGAGTTGGGGTGCTGCATAAAACCAGAGATTGAAATGAGCACAGATAAAGTTCCTTAAGCCAAATATGGAATAGACAAGAGCTACTCCTTGCTCAACGAAATGGACTCAACACCCCATATTAAACGCCTAAGAATGTACCTGACTAGTAAGTATCTTAAAAGCTATGGATTGCTATGTCTCCGAAAGAGAATGAAGCGTGAGTACAGGGGCATACACGCAGCACTGATAGGATTGGAGAGGTTCGGTGAGCAAATGAAGAGCCTTTGAAGTCATATTGCATGGTACCCATTCCACGGGTCTCAACTCTCCAGGTTTAAGGGATTCTTCCTTCAGCTAAATCATGCATGTGGAACCCAGAGTATGATCAACCGTGTGATCGGGAGACGTGTTCCAATATGTCTCATTTCTTGTCCCCTGGTACTCGGGTGCAACATTTCAGATGCTTTACTAACACTCTCCCGACTTGGAGAGTCAGTGCCTTTAACCTCCGGTTTGGCCCAGTTTGCAATTTCTGCGGAAGATGAACAGGAATATGGAGAACCAATGAGAGACTAGCTGGAGGTGTCTGGACGGGCAAATTTAACTCTCATTTCCCACCAGGAAGAGGAATTAACGAAAGGCTCAGTGTGCCGTGCCGGAACCAGATTAGGGCCTGAAGCAATCCTGCGGTGTTGCGGCCAGCTCACAAGAAAGCGAGTTGAACAAAGGAGCTCAGGGGCACTGTAATTCACAAACCTGCAGAGTTATAAATGACAGCTATCGTCCAAAAATATACTGAAGTAAGGCTGCCAAGAGGACTTGAAAGCGGGGCAGAATTGCAGGAAACCGATTTCAGGAGGTAGACTGGAATTGAATTTAAAGCATAGGAAAAGAGGCAGAACGTGCACAATGATGCACTTGGCCAAAAAGGGCGTATGCGTTTTTTCCTGAATATATTCAGGAAAAAACGCATACGCCCTTTTTGGCCAACCAAGCAAGCTTGCAAAGGAAATCTGCACTACAATGAAGTCTCACTTCCCCCCGGTCAAAAGGGCCAACTGAAAAAAGTGTAAAATCCAGAAAGGCAGGACAGGCCATGGAGAACTGGGAGCCTTGTTATGCTGATGGGCGGGATGTAAATTGCCAACAGCCACTCGGGAGAAGTGTATGGTGTTTCCTGAAACATCTAAAAAACAAAGCAACAGAGCCTAGGGCACTTCCACTTATGGTCCTATAGCTTAGGGAAATTAAAATCAAAAAGACACAGCCACCCCAAAGTTTGGGATGCCTCTGTTTACAAGACCCACGTTTACGGTACAAGTTCAAAATCGCAGAAAGTGAAAAATAGATAAAGAAGTTGTGGTACTTATGTACAATGCAATATCACTCAGCAATGAAATCTATGTCATCAGGCCCATAGCAGCATAATGAGTGGATTCAGGTATGATGATTCTAACTGAAATATATCACACAGGGAAAGAAACATCATAAGATATCACTAATACACGGAATATAAACTTGGCTACACAGGAACTGGATTACAAAACAGAACAGGGTCTCAAATTTAGAAAACCAACTTATGCTTGCTTAAGGGGAAAGGTGAGTTGGGGTGCTGCATAAAACCAGAGATTGAAATGAGCAAAGATAAAGTTCCTTAAGCCAAATATGTAATAGACAAGAGCTACTCCTTGCTCAACGAAATGGACTCATCACCCCATATTAAACGCCTAAGAATGTACCTGACTAGTAAGTATCTTAAAAGCTATGGATTGCTATGTCTCCGAAAGAGAATCAAGCGTGTGTACAGGGGCATAAACGCAGCAGTGATAGGATTGGAGAGGTTCGGTGAGCAAATGAAGACCCTTTGAAGTCATATTGCATGGTACCCATTCCACGGGTCTCAACTCTCCAGGTTTAAGGGATTCTTCCTTCAGCTAAACATGCATGTGGAACCCAGAGTATGATCAACCGTGTGATCGGGAGATGTGTTCCAATATGTCTCAGTTCTCGTCCCCTGGTACTCGGGTGCAACATTCCAGATGCTTAACTAACACTCTCCCGACTTGGAGAGTCAGTGCCTTTAACCTCCTGTTTGGCCCAGTTTGCAATTTCTGCGGAAGATGAACAGGAATAGGGAGAACCAATGAGAGACTAGCTGGAGGTGTCTGGACGGGCAAATTTAACTCTCATTTCCCACCAGGAAGAGGAATTAACCAAAGGCTCAGCGTGCCGTGCCGGAACCAGATTAGGGCCTGAAGCAATCCTGCGGTGTTGCGGCCAGCTCACAAGAAAGCGAGTTGAAGAAAGGAGCTCAGGGGCACTGTAATTCACAAACCTGCAGAGTTATAAATGACAGCTATCGTCCAAAAATATAGTGAAGTACGGCTGCCAAGAGGACTTGAAAGCGGGGCAGAATTGCAGGAAACCGATTTCAGGAGGTAGACTGGAATTGCATTTAAAGCATAGGAAAAGAGGCAGAACGTCGACAATGATGCACTTGGCCAAAAAGGGCGTATGTGTTTTTTCCTGAATATATTCAGGAAAAAACGCATACGCAAGTTTTGGCCAACCAAGCAAGCTTGCAAAGGAAATCTGCACTACAATGAAGTCTCACTTCCCCCCTGTCAAAAGGGCCATCTGAAAAAAGTGTAAAATCCAGAAAGGCAGGACAGGCCATGGAGAACTGGGAGCCTTGTTAGGCTGATGGGCGGGATGTAAATTGCCAATAGCCACTTGGGAGAAGTGTATGGTGTTTCCTGAAACATCTAAGAAACAAAGCAACAGAGCCTAGGGCACTTCCACTTATGGCCCTATAGCTTAGGGAAATTAAAATCAAAAAGACACAGCCACCCCAAAGTTTGGGACGGCTCTGTTTACAAGAACCTCGTTTACGGGACAAGTTCAATATCGCAGAAAGTGAAAAATGGACATAGAAGTTTTGGTACTTACGTACAATGCAATATCACTCAGCAATGAAATCTATGTCATCAGTCCCGTAGCAGCATAATGAGTGGATTCAGGTATGATGATTTTAACTGAAATAAGTCACACAGAAAAAGAAACATCAAAAGATATCAGTACTACACGGAATGTAAACTTGGCTATACAGGAACTGAATTACAAAACAGAACAGGGTCTCAAATTTAGAAAACCAACTTATGCTTGCTTAAGGGGAAAGGTGAGTTGGGGTGCTGCATAAAACCAGAGATTGAAATGAGCACAGATAAAGTTCCTTAAGCCAAATATGTAATAGACAAGAGCTACTCCTTGCTCAACGAAATGGACTCAACACCCCATATTAAACGCCTAAGAATGTACCTGACTAGTAAGTATCTTAAAACCTATGGATTGCTATGTCTCCGATAGAGAATCAAGCGTGTGTACAGGGGCATACACGCAGCAGTGATAGGATTGGAGAGGTTCGCTGAGCAAATGAAGAGCCTTTGAAGTCATATTGCATGGTACCCATTCCAAGGGTCTCAACTCTCCAGGTTTAAGGGATTCTTCCTTCAGATAAATCATGTATGTGGAACCCAGAGTATGATCAACCGTGTGATCGGGAGACGTGTTCCAATATGTCTCAGTTCTGGTCCCCTGGTATTCGGGTGCAACATTCCAGACGCTTTACTAACACTCTCCCGACTTGGAGAGTCAGTGCCTTTAACCTCCTGTTTGGCCCAGTTTGCAATTTCTGCGGAAGATGAACAGGAATAGGGAGAACCAATGAGAGACTAGCTGGAGGTGTCTGGACGGGCAAATTTAACTCTCATTTCCCACCAGGAAGAGGAATTAACGAAAGGCTCAGTGTGCCGTGCCGGAACCAGATTAGGGCCTGAAGCAATCCTGCGGTGTTTCGGCCAGCTCACAAGAAAGCGAGTTGAAGAAAGGAGCTCAGGGGCAGTGTAATTAACAAACCTGCAGAGTTATAAATGACAGCTATCGTCCAAAAATATACTGAAGTAAGGCTGCCAAGAGGAGTTGAATGCGGGGCAGAATTGCAGGAAACCGATTTCAGGAGGTAGACTGGAATTGCATTTAAAGAATAGGAAAAGAGGCAGAACGTCGACAATGATGCACTTGGCCAAAAAGGGCGTATGCGTTTTTTCCTGAATATATTCAGGAAAAAACGCATACGCCCTTTTTGGCCAACCAAGCAAGCTTGCAAAGGAAATCTGCACTACAATGAAGTCTCACTTCCCCCCGGTCAAAAGGGCCAACTGAAAAAAGTGTAAAATCCAGAAAGGCAGGACAGGCCATGGAGAACTGGGAGCCTTGTTATGCTGATGGGCGGGATGTAAATTGCCAACAGCCACTCGGGAGAAGTGTATGGTGTTTCCTGAAACATCTAAAAAACAAAGCAACAGAGCCTAGGGCACTTCCACTTATGGTCCTATAGCTTAGGGAAATTAAAATCAAAAAGACACAGCCACCCCAAAGTTTGGGATGCCTCTGTTTACAAGACCCACGTTTACGGTACAAGTTCAAAATCGCAGAAAGTGAAAAATAGATAAAGAAGTTGTGGTACTTATGTACAATGCAATATCACTCAGCAATGATATCTATGTCATCAGGCCCATAGCAGCATAATGAGTGGATTCAGGTATGATGATTCTAACTGAAATATATCACACAGGGAAAGAAACATCATAAGATATCACTAATACACGGAATATAAACTTGGCTACACAGGAACTGGATTACAAAACAGAACAGGGTCTCAAATTTAGAAAACCAACTTATGCTTGCTTAAGGGGAAAGGTGAGTTGGGGTGCTGCATAAAACCAGAGATTGAAATGAGCAAAGATAAAGTTCCTTAAGCCAAATATATAATAGACAAGAGCTACTCCTTGCTCAACGAAATGGACTCATCACCCCATATTAAACGCCTAAGAATGTACCTGACTAGTAAGTATCTTAAAAGCTATGGATTGCTATGTCTCCGAAAGAGAATCAAGCGTGTGTACAGGGGCATAAACGCAGCAGTGATAGGATTGGAGAGGTTCGGTGAGCAAATGAAGACCCTTTGAAGTCATATTGCATGGTACCCATTCCACGGGTCTCAACTCTCCAGGTTTAAGGGATTCTTCCTTCAGCTAAACATGCATGTGGAACCCAGAGTATGATCAACCGTGTGATCGGGAGATGTGTTCCAATATGTCTCAGTTCTCGTCCCCTGGTACTCGGGTGCAACATTCCAGATGCTTAACTAACACTCTCCCGACTTGGAGAGTCAGTGCCTTTAACCTCCTGTTTGGCCCAGTTTGCAATTTCTGCGGAAGATGAACAGGAATAGGGAGAACCAATGAGAGACTAGCTGGAGGTGTCTGGACGGGCAAATTTAACTCTCATTTCCCACCAGGAAGAGGAATTAACCAAAGGCTCAGCGTGCCGTGCCGGAACCAGATTAGGGCCTGAAGCAATCCTGCGGTGTTGCGGCCAGCTCACAAGAAAGCGAGTTGAAGAAAGGAGCTCAGGGGCACTGTAATTCACAAACCTGCAGAGTTATAAATGACAGCTATCGTCCAAAAATATAGTGAAGTACGGCTGCCAAGAGGACTTGAAAGCGGGGCAGAATTGCAGGAAACCGATTTCAGGAGGTAGACTGGAATTGCATTTAAAGCATAGGAAAAGAGGCAGAACGTCGACAATGATGCACTTGGCCAAAAAGGGCGTATGTGTTTTTTCCTGAATATATTCAGGAAAAAACGCATACGCAAGTTTTGGCCAACCAAGCAAGCTTGCAAAGGAAATCTGCACTACAATGAAGTCTCACTTCCCCCCTGTCAAAAGGGCCATCTGAAAAAAGTGTAAAATCCAGAAAGGCAGGACAGGCCATGGAGAACTGGGAGCCTTGTTAGGCTGATGGGCGGGATGTAAATTGCCAACAGCCACTTGGGAGAAGTGTATGGTGTTTCCTGAAACATCTAAGAAACAAAGCAACAGAGCCTAGGGCACTTCCACTTATGGCCCTATAGCTTAGGGAAATTAAAATCAAAAAGACACAGCCACCCCAAAGTTTGGGACGGCTCTGTTTACAAGAACCTCGTTTACGGGACAAGTTCAATATCGCAGAAAGTGAAAAATGGACATAGAAGTTTTGGTACTTACGTACAATGCAATATCACTCAGCAATGAAATCTATGTCATCAGGCCCGTAGCAGCATAATGAGTGGATTCAGGTATGATGATTTTAACTGAAATAAGTCACACAGAAAAAGAAACATCAAAAGATATCAGTACTACACGGAATGTAAACTTGGCTATACAGGAACTGAATTACAAAACAGAACAGGGTCTCAAATTTAGAAAACCAACTTATGCTTGCTTAAGGGGAAAGGTGAGTTGGGGTGCTGCATAAAACCAGAGATTGAAATGAACACAGATAAAGTTCCTTAAGCCAAATATGTAATAGACAAGAGCTACTCCTTGCTCAACGAAATGGACTCAACACCCCATATTAAACGCCTAAGAATGTACCTGACTAGTAAGTATCTTAAAACCTATGGATTGCTATGTCTCCGATAGAGAATCAAGCGTGTGTACAGGGGCATAAACGCAGCAGTGATAGGATTGGAGAGGTTCGCTGAGCAAATGAAGAACCTTTGAAGTCATATTGCATGGTACCCATTCCAAGGGTCTCAACTCTCCAGGTTTAAGGGATTCTTCCTTCAGATAAATCATGTATGTGGAACCCAGAGTATGATCAACCGTGTGATCGGGAGACGTGTTCCAATATGTCTCAGTTCTGGTCCCCTGGTATTCGGGTGCAACATTCCAGACGCTTTACTAACACTCTCCCGACTTGGAGAGTCAGTGCCTTTAACCTCCTGTTTGGCCCAGTTTGCAATTTCTGCGGAAGATGAACAGGAATAGGGAGAACCAATGAGAGACTAGCTGGAGGTGTCTGGACGGGCAAATTTAACTCTCATTTCCCACCAGAAAGAGGAATTAACCAAAGGCTCAGCGTGCCGTGCTGGAACCGGATTACGGCCTGAAGCAATCCTGCGGTGTTGCGGCCAGCTCACAAGAAAGCGAGTTGAAGAAAGGAGCTCAGGGGCAGTGTAATTAACAAACCTGCAGAGTTATAAATGACAGCTATCGTCCAAAAATATACTGAAGTAAGGCTGCCAAGAGGAGTTGAATGCGGGGCAGAATTGCAGGAAACCGATTTCAGGAGGTAGACTGGAATTGCATTTAAAGAATAGGAAAAGAGGCAGAACGTCGAGAATGATGCACTTGGCCAAAAAGGGCATATGCGTTTTTTCCTGAATATATTCAGGAAAAAACGCATATGCCCTTTTTGGCCAACCAAGCAAGCTTGCAAAGGAAATCTGCACTACAATGAAGTCTCACTTGCCCCCGGTCAAAAGGGCCATCTGAAAAAAGTGTAAAATCCAGAAAGGCAGGACAGGCCATGGAGAACTGGGAGCCTTGTTATGCTGATGGGCGGGATGTAAATTGCCAACAGCCCATCAGGAGAAGTGTATGGTGTTTCCTGAATCATCTAACAAACAAAGCAACAGAGCCTAGGTCACTTCCACTTATGGCCCTATAGATTAGGGAAATTAAAATCAAAAAGACACAGCCACCCCTAAATTTGGGACCGCTCTGTTTACAAGAAACTCGTTTACGGGACAAGTTCAATATCGCAGAAAGTGAAAAATCGATAAAGAAGTTGTGGTACTTACGTACAATGCAATATCACTCAGCAATGAAATCTATGTCATCAGGCCCGTAGCAGCATAATGAGTGGATTCAGGTATGATGATTCTAACTGAAATAAGTCACACAGAAAAACAAACATCATAAGATATCACTAATACACGGAATGTAAACTTGGCTACACAGGAACTGGATTACAAAACAGAACAGGGTCTCAAATTTAGAAAACCAACTTATGCTTGCTTAAGGGGAAAGGTGAGTTGGGGTGCTGGATAAATCCAGAGTTTGAAATGAGCACAGATAAAGTTCCTTAAGCCAAATATGGAATAGACAAGAGCTACTCCTTGCTCAACGAAATGGACTCAACACCCCATATTAAATGCCTAACAATGTACCTGACTAGTAAGTATCTTAAAACCTATGGATTGCTATGTCTCCGAAAGAGAATCAAGCATGAGTACAGGGGCATACATGCAGCAGTGATAGGATTGGAGAGGTTCGGTGAGCAAATGAAGACCCTTTGAAGTCATATTGCATGGTACCCATTCCACGGGTCTCAACTCTCCAGGTTTAAGGGATTCTTCCTTCAGATAAATCATGTATGTGGAACCCAGAGTATGATCAACCGTGTGATCGGGAGACGTGTTCCAATATGTCTCAGTTGTCATCCCCTGGTACTCGGGTGCAACATTCCAGATGCTTTACTAACACTCTCCCGACTTGGAGAGTCAGTGCCTTTAACCTCCTGTTTGGCCCAGTTTGCAATTTCTGCGGAAGATGAACAGGAATAGGGAGAACCAATGAGAGACTAGCTGGAGGTGTCTGGACGGGCAAATTTAACTCTCATTTCCCACCAGGAAGAGGAATTAACCAAAGGCTCAGCCTGCCGTGTCGGAACCAGATTAGGGCCTGAAGCAATCCTGCGGTGTTGCGGCCAGCTCACAAAAAAGCGAGTTGAAGAAAGGAGCTCAGGGGCACTGTAATTCACAAACCTGCAGAGTTATAAATGACAGCTATCGTCCAAAAATATACTGAAGTAAGGCTGCCAAGAGGACTTGAAAGCGGGGCAGAATTGCAGGAAACCGATTGCAAGAGGTAGAATGAAATTGCATTTAAAGCATAGGAAAAGAGGCAGAACGTCGACAATGATGCACTTGGCCAAAAAGTGCGTATGAGTTTTTTCCGGAAAAAACGCTTACGCAAGTTTTGGCCAACCAAGCAAGCTTGCAAAGGAAATCAGCACTACAATGAAGTCTCACTTCCCCCCGGTCAAAAGGGCCATCTGAAAAAAGTGTAAAATCCAGAAAGGCAGGACAGGCCATGGAGAACTGGGAGCCTTGTTATGCTGATGGGCGGGATGTAAATTGCCAACAGCCACTTGCGAGAAATGTATGGTGTTTCCTGAAACATCTAAGAAACAAAGCAACAGAGCCTAGGGCACTTCCACTTATGGTCCTATAGCTTAGGGAAATTAAAATCAAAAAGACACAGCCACCCCAAAGTTTGGGACGGCTCTGTATACAAGAACCTCGTTTACGGTACAAGTTCAATATCGCAGAAAGTGAAAAATCGATAAAGAAGTTGTGGTACTTACGTACAATGCAATATCACTCAGCAATGAAATCTATGTCATCAGGCCCGTAGCAGCATAATGAGTGGATTCAGGTATGATGATTCTAACTGAAATAAGTCACAAGAAAAAGAAACATAATAAGATATCACTAATACACAGAATGTAAACTTGGCTACACAGGAACTGGATTACAAAACAGAACAGGGTCTCAAATTTAGAAAACCAACTTATGCTTGCTTAAGGGGAAAGGTGAGTTGGGGTGCTGCATAAAACCAGAGATTGAAATGAGCACAGATAAAGTTCCTTAAGCCAAATATGGAATAGACAAGAGCTACTCCTTGCTCAACGAAATGGACTCAACACCCCATATTAAACGCCTAAGAATGTACCTGACTAGTAAGTATCTTAAAAGCTATGGATTGCTATGTCTCCGAAAGAGAATCAAGCGTGAGTACAGGGGCATACACGCAGCACTGATAGGATTGGAGAGGTTCGGTGAGCAAATGAAGAGCCTTTGAAGTCATATTGCATGGTACCCATTCCACGGGTCTCAACTCTCCAGGTTTAAGGGATTCTTCCTTCAGCTAAATCATGCATGTGGAACCCAGAGTATGATCAACCGTGTGATCGGGAGACGTGTTCCAATATGTCTCAGTTCTTGTCCCCTGGTACTCGGGTGCAACATTCCAGATGCTTTACTAACACTCTCCCGACTTGGAGAGTCAGTGCCTTTAACCTCCGGTTTGGCCCGGTTTGCAATTTCTGCGGAAGATGAACAGGAATATGGAGAACCAATGAGAGACTAGCTGGAGGTGTCTGGACGGGCAAATTTAACTCTCATTTCCCACCAGGAAGAGGAATTAACCAAAGGCTCAGCGTGCCGTGCCAGAACAAGATTAGGGCCTGAAGCAATCCTGCGGTGTTGCGGCCAGCTCACAAGAAAGCGAGTTGAACAAAGGAGCTCAGGGGCACTGTAATTCACAAACCTGCAGAGTTATAAATGACAGCTATCATCCAAAAATATACTGAAGTAAGCCTGACAAGAGGACTTGAAAGCGGGGCAGAATTGCAGGAAACCGATTTCAGGAGGTAGACTGGAATTGCATGTAGAACATAGCAAAAGAGGCAGAACGTCGACAATGATGCACTTGGCCAAAAAGGGCGTATGCGTTTTTTCCTGAATACATTCAGGAAAAAACGCATACGCACTTTTTGGCCAACCAAGCAAGCTTGCAAAGGAAATCTGCACTACAATGAAGTCTCACTTCCCCCCGGTCAAAAGGGCCATCTGAAAAAAGTGTAAAATCGAGAAAGGCAGGACAGGCCATGGAGAACTGGGAGCCTTGTTATGCTGATGGGCGGGATGTAAGTTGCCAACAGCCACTGGGGAGAAGTGTATGGTGTTTCCTGAAACATCTAAAAAACAAAGCAACAGAGCCTAGAGCACTTCCACTTATGGTCCTATAGCTTAGGGAAATTAAAATCAAAAAGACACAGCCACCCCAAAGTTTGGGACTGCTCTGTTTACAAGAACCTGGTTTACGGTACAAGTTCAATATTGCAGAAAGTGAAAAATGGATAAAGAAGTTGTGGTACTTACGTACAATGCAATATCACTCAGCAATGAAATCTATGTCATCAGGCCCGTAGCACCATAATGAGTGGATTCAGGTATGATGATTCTAACTGAAATAAGTCACACAGAAAAAGAAACATCATAAGATATCACTAATACACGGAATGTAAACTTGGCTACACAGGAACTGGATTACAAAACAGAACAGGGTTTCAAATTTAGAAAACCAACTTATGCTTGCTTAAGGGGAAAGGTGAGTTGGGGTGCTGCATGAAACCAGAGATTGAAATGAACACAGATAAAGTTCCTTAAGCCAAACATGTAATAGACAAGAGCTACTCCTTGCTCAACGAAATGGACTCAACACCCCATATTAAACGCCTAAGAATGTACCTGACTAGTAAGTATCTTAAAACCTATGGATTGCTATGTCTCCGAAAGAGAATCAAGTGTGTGTACAGGGGCATAAACGCAGCAGTGATAGGATTGGAGAGGTTCGGTGAGCAAATGAAGACCCTTTGAAGTCATATTGCATGGTACCCATTCCACGGGTCTCAACGCTCCAGGTTTAAGGGATTCTTCATTCAGCTAAAACATGCATGTGGAACCCAGAGTATGATCAACCGTGTGATCGGGAGACATGTTCCAATATGTCTCAGTTCTCGTCCCCTGGTACTCGGGTGCAACATTCCAGACGCTTTACTAACACTCTCCCGACTTGGAGAGTCAGTGCCTTTAACCTCCTGTTTGGCCCAGTGTGCAACTTCTGCGGAAGATGAACAGGAATAGGGAGAACCAATGAGAGACTAGCTGGAGGTGTCTGGACGGGCAAATTTAACTCTCATTTCCCACCAGGAAGAGGAATTAACCAAAGGCTCAGCGTGCCGTGCCGGAACCAGATTAGGGCCTGAAGCAATCCTGCGGTGTTGCGGCCAGCTCACAAGAAAGCGAGTTGAAGAAAGGAGCTCAGGGGCACTGTAATTCACAAACCTGCAGAGTTATAAATGACAGCTATCGTCCAAAAATATACTGAAGTAAGGCTACCAAGAGGACTTGAAAGCGGGGCAGAATTGCAGGAAACCAATTTTAGGAGGTACACTGGAATTGCATTTAAAGCATAGGAAAAGAGGCAAAACGTCGACAATGATGCACTGGGCCAAAAAGGGCGTATGCGTTTTTTCCTGAATATATTCAGGAAAAAACGCATACGCCCTTTTTGGCCAACCAAGCAAGCTTGCAAAGGAAATCTGCACTACAATGAAGTCTCACTTCCCCCTGGTCAAAGGGGCCAACTGAAAAATGTGTAAAAGCCAGAAAGGCAGGACAGGCCATGGAGAACTGGGAGCCTTGTTATGCTGATGGGCGGGATGTAAATTGCCAACAGCCACTGTGGAGAAGTGTATGGTGTTTCCTGAAACATCTAAAAAACAAAGCAGCAGAGCCTAGAGCACTTCCACTTATGGTCCTATAGCTTAGGGAAATTAAAATCAAAAAGACACAGTCACCCCAAAGTTTGGGACGGCTCTGTTTACAAGAACCTCGTTTACGGTACAAGTACAATATCACAGAAAGTGAAAAATGGATAAAGAAGTTGTGGTACTTACGTACAATGCAATATCACTCAGCAATGAAATCTATGTCATCAGTCCCGTAGCAGCATAATGAGTGGATTCAGGTATGATTATTCTAACTGAAATATGTCACACAGGAAAAGAAACATCATAAGATATCACTAATACACGGAATGTAAACTTGGCTACAGAGGAACTGGATTACAAAATAGAACAGTGTCTCAAATTTAGAAAACCAACTTATGCTTGCTTAAGGGGAAAGGTGAGTTGGGGTGCTGCATAAAACCAGAGATTGAAATGAGCACAAATAAAGTTCCTTAAGTCAAATATGTAATAGACAAGAGCTACTCCTTGCTCAACGAAATGGACGCAACACCCCATATTAAACGCCTAAGAATGTACCTGACTTGTAAGTATCTTAAAAGCTATGGATTGCTATGTCTCCGAAAGAGAATCAAGCGTGTGTACAGGGGTATAAACGCAGCAGTGATAGGATTGGAGAGTTTCGGTGAGCAAATGAAGACCCTTTGAAGTCATATTGCATGGTACCCATTCCACGGGTCTGAACTCTCCAGGTTTAAGGGATTCTTCCTGCAGCTAAAACATGCATGTGGAACCCAGAGTATGATCAACCGTGTGATCGGGAGACGTGTTCCAATATGTCTCAGTTCTCGTCCCCTGGTACTCGGGTGCAACATTCCAGATGCTTTACTAACACTCTCCCGACTTGGAGAGTCAGTGCCTTTAACCTCCTGTTTGGCCCAGTTTGCAATTTCTGCGGAAGATGAACAGGAATAGGGAGAACCAATGAGAGACTAGCTGGAGGTGTCTGGACGGGCAAATTTAACTCTCATTTCCCACCAGGAAGAGGAATTAACCAAAGGCTCAGCATGCCATGCCAGAACCAGATTAGGGCCTGAAGCAATCCTGCGGTGTTGCAGCCAGCTCACAGGAAAGCGAGTTGAAGAAAGGAACTCAGGGGCACTGTAATTCACAAATCTGTAGAGTTATAAATGACAGCTATCGTCCAAAAATATACTGAAGTAAGGCTGCCAAGAGGACTTGAAAGCGGGGCAGAATTGCAGGAAACCGATTTCAGGAGGTAGACTGGAATTGCATTTAAAGCATAGGAAAAGAGGCATAACGTCGACAATGATGCACTTGGCCAAAAAGGGCATATGCGTTTTTTCCTGAATATATTCAGGAAAAAACGCATACGCACTTTTTGGCCAACCAAGCAAGCTTGCAAAGGAAATCTGCACTACAATGAAGTCTCACTTCCCCCCGGTCAAAATGGTCATCTGAAAAAAGTGTAAAATCCAGAAAGGCAGGACAGGCCATGGAGAACTGGGAGCCTTGTTATGCTGATGGGCGGGATGTAAATTGCCAACAGCCACTCGGGAGAAGTGTATGGTGTTTCCTGAAACATCTAAAAAACAAAGCAACAGAGCCTACGGCACTTCCACTTATGGTCCTATAGCTTAGGGAAATTAAAATCAAAAAGACACAGCCACCCCAAAATTTGGGATGCCTCTGTTTACAAGACCCACGTTTACGGTACAAGTTCAAAATCGCAGAAAGTGAAAAATGGATAAAGAAGTTGTGGTACTTATGTACAATGCAATATCACTCAGCAATGAAATCTATGTCATCAGGCCCATAGCAGCATAATGAGTGGATTCAGGTATGATGATTCTAACTGAAATATATCACACAGGGAAAGAAACATCATAAGATATCACTAATACACGGAATGTAAACTTGGCTACACAGGAACTGGATTACAAAAGAGAACAGGGTCTCAAATTTAGAAAACCAACTTATGCTTGCTTAAGGGGAAAGGTGAGTTGGGGCGCTGCATAAAACCAGAGATTGAAATGAGCAAAGATAAAGTTCCTTAAGCCAAATATGTAATAGACAAGAGCTACTCCTTGCTCAACGAAATGGACTCAAAACCCCATATTAAACGCCTAAGAATGTACCTGACTAGTAAGCATCTTAAAACCTATGGATTGCTATGTCTCCGATAGAGAATCAAGCGTGTGTACAGGGGCATAAACGCAGCAGTGATAGGATTGGAGAGGTTCGCTGAGCAAATGAAGAACCTTTGAAGTCATATTGCATGGTACCCATTCCACGGGTCTCAACTCTCCAGGTTTAAGGGATTCTTCCTTCAGATAAATCATGTATGTGGAACCCAGAGTATGATCAACCGTGTGTTCGGGAGACGTGTTCCAATATGTCTCAGTTCTGGTCCCCTGGTACTCGGGTGCAACATTCCAGACGCTTTACTAACACTCTCCCGACTTCGAGAGTCTGTGCCTTTAACCTCCTGTTTGGCCCAGGTTGCAAATTCTGCGGAAGATGAACAGGAATAGGGAGAACCAATGAGAGACTAGCTGGAGGTGTCTGGACGGGCAAATTTAACTCTCATTTCCCACCAGGAAGAGGAATTAACCAAAGGCTCAGCCTGCCGTGTCGGAACCAGATTAGGGCCTGAAGCAATCCTGCGGTGTTGCGGCCAGCTCACAAAAAAGCGAGTTGAAGAAAGGAGCTCAGGGCACTGTAATTCACAAACCTGCAGAGTTATAAATGACAGCTATCATCCAAAAATATACTGAAGTAAGGCTGCCAAGAGGACTTGAAAGTGGGGCAGAATTGCAGGAAACCGATTTCAGGAGGTAGACTGGAATTGCATTTAAAGCATAGGAAAAGAGGCAGAACGTGCACAATGATGCACTTGGCCAAAAAGGGCATATGCGTTTTTTCCTGAATATATTCAGGAAAAAACGCATACGCCCTTTTTGGCCAACCAAGCAAGCTTGCAAAGGAAATCTGCACTACAATGAAGTCTCACTTCCCCCCGGTCAAAAGGGCCATCTGAAAAAAGTGTAAAATCCAGAAAGGCAGGACAGGCCATGGAGAACTGGGAGCCTTGTTATGCTGATGGGTGGGATGTATATTGCCAACAGCCACTCGGGAGAAGTGTATGGTGTTTCCTGAAACATCTAAACAACAAAGCAACAGAGCCTAGGCACTTCCACTTATGGCCCTATAGCTTAGGGAAATTAAAATCAAAAAGAAACAGCCACCCCTAAGTTTGGGACAGCTCTGTTTACAAGAATCTCGTTTATGGGACTAGTTCAATATCGCAGAAATTGAAAAATGGATAAAGAAGTTGTGGTACTTACGTACAATGCAATATCACTCAGCAATGAAATCTATGTCATCAGGCCCGTAGCAGCATAATGAGTGGATTCAGGTATGATGATTCTAACTGAAATAAGTCACACAGAAAAAGAAACATCATAAGATATCACTAATACACAGAATGTAAACTTGGCTACACAGGAACTGGATTACAAAAGAGAACAGGGTCTTAAATTAGGAAACCAACTTATGCTTGCTTAAGGGGAAAGGTGAGTTGGGGTGCTGCATAAAACCAGAGATTGAAATGAGCACAGATAAAGTTCCTTAAGCCAAATATGGAATAGACAAGAGCTACTCCTTGCTCAACGAAATGGACTCAACTCACGATATTAAACGCCTAAGAATGTACCTGACTAGTAAATATCTTAAAAGCTATGGATCGCTATGTCTCCGAAAGAGAATCAAGCGTGTGTACAGGGCCATAAATGTAGCAGTGATAGGATTGGAGAGTTTCCGTGAGCAAATAAAGACCCTTTGAAGACATATTGCATGGTACCCATTCCACGGGTCTCAACTCTCCAGGTTTAAGGGATTCTTCCTTCAGCTAAATCATGCATGTGGAACCCAGAGTATGATCAACCGTGTGATCGGGAGACGTGTTCCAATATGTCTCATTTCTTGTCCCCTGGTACTCGGGTGCAACATTTCAGATGCTTTACTAACACTCTCCCGACTTGGAGAGTCAGTGCCTTTAACCTCCGGTTTGGCCCAGTTTGCAATTTCTGCGGAAGATGAACAGGAATATGGAGAACCAATGAGAGACTAGCTGGAGGTGTCTGGACGGGCAAATTTAACTCTCATTTCCCACCAGGAAGAGGAATTAACGAAAGGCTCAGTGTGCCGTGCCGGAACCAGATTAGGGCCTGAAGCAATCCTGCGGTGTTGCGGCCAGCTCACAAGAAAGCGAGTTGAACAAAGGAGCTCAGGGGCACTGTAATTCACAAACCTGCAGAGTTATAAATGACAGCTATCGTCCAAAAATATACTGAAGTAAGGCTGCCAAGAGGACTTGAAAGCGGGGCAGAATTGCAGGAAACCGATTTCAGGAGGTAGACTGGAATTGAATTTAAAGCATAGGAAAAGAGGCAGAACGTGCACAATGATGCACTTGGCCAAAAAGGGCGTATGCGTTTTTTCCTGAATATATTCAGGAAAAAACGCATACGCCCTTTTTGGCCAACCAAGCAAGCTTGCAAAGGAAATCTGCACTACAATGAAGTCTCACTTCCCCCCGGTCAAAAGGGCCAACTGAAAAAAGTGTAAAATCCAGAAAGGCAGGACAGGCCATGGAGAACTGGGAGCCTTGTTATGCTGATGGGCGGGATGTAAATTGCCAACAGCCACTCGGGAGAAGTGTATGGTGTTTCCTGAAACATCTAAAAAACAAAGCAACAGAGCCTAGGGCACTTCCACTTATGGTCCTATAGCTTAGGGAAATTAAAATCAAAAAGACACAGCCACCCCAAAGTTTGGGATGCCTCTGTTTACAAGACCCACGTTTACGGTACAAGTTCAAAATCGCAGAAAGTGAAAAATAGATAAAGAAGTTGTGGTACTTATGTACAATGCAATATCACTCAGCAATGAAATCTATGTCATCAGGCCCATAGCAGCATAATGAGTGGATTCAGGTATGATGATTCTAACTGAAATATATCACACAGGGAAAGAAACATCATAAGATATCACTAATACACGGAATATAAACTTGGCTACACAGGAACTGGATTACAAAACAGAACAGGGTCTCAAATTTAGAAAACCAACTTATGCTTGCTTAAGGGGAAAGGTGAGTTGGGGTGCTGCATAAAACCAGAGATTGAAATGAGCAAAGATAAAGTTCCTTAAGCCAAATATGTAATAGACAAGAGCTACTCCTTGCTCAACGAAATGGACTCATCACCCCATATTAAACGCCTAAGAATGTACCTGACTAGTAAGTATCTTAAAAGCTATGGATTGCTATGTCTCCGAAAGAGAATCAAGCGTGTGTACAGGGGCATAAACGCAGCAGTGATAGGATTGGAGAGGTTCGGTGAGCAAATGAAGACCCTTTGAAGTCATATTGCATGGTACCCATTCCACGGGTCTCAACTCTCCAGGTTTAAGGGATTCTTCCTTCAGCTAAACATGCATGTGGAACCCAGAGTATGATCAACCGTGTGATCGGGAGATGTGTTCCAATATGTCTCAGTTCTCGTCCCCTGGTACTCGGGTGCAACATTCCAGATGCTTAACTAACACTCTCCCGACTTGGAGAGTCAGTGCCTTTAACCTCCTGTTTGGCCCAGTTTGCAATTTCTGCGGAAGATGAACAGGAATAGGGAGAACCAATGAGAGACTAGCTGGAGGTGTCTGGACGGGCAAATTTAACTCTCATTTCCCACCAGGAAGAGGAATTAACCAAAGGCTCAGCGTGCCGTGCCGGAACCAGATTAGGGCCTGAAGCAATCCTGCGGTGTTGCGGCCAGCTCACAAGAAAGCGAGTTGAAGAAAGGAGCTCAGGGGCACTGTAATTCACAAACCTGCAGAGTTATAAATGACAGCTATCGTCCAAAAATATAGTGAAGTACGGCTGCCAAGAGGACTTGAAAGCGGGGCAGAATTGCAGGAAACCGATTTCAGGAGGTAGACTGGAATTGCATTTAAAGCATAGGAAAAGAGGCAGAACGTCGACAATGATGCACTTGGCCAAAAAGGGCGTATGTGTTTTTTCCTGAATATATTCAGGAAAAAACGCATACGCAAGTTTTGGCCAACCAAGCAAGCTTGCAAAGGAAATCTGCACTACAATGAAGTCTCACTTCCCCCCTGTCAAAAGGGCCATCTGAAAAAAGTGTAAAATCCAGAAAGGCAGGACAGGCCATGGAGAACTGGGAGCCTTGTTAGGCTGATGGGCGGGATGTAAATTGCCAACAGCCACTTGGGAGAAGTGTATGGTGTTTCCTGAAACATCTAAGAAACAAAGCAACAGAGCCTAGGGCACTTCCACTTATGGCCCTATAGCTTAGGGAAATTAAAATCAAAAAGACACAGCCACCCCAAAGTTTGGGACGGCTCTGTTTACAAGAACCTCGTTTACGGGACAAGTTCAATATCGCAGAAAGTGAAAAATGGACATAGAAGTTTTGGTACTTACGTACAATGCAATATCACTCAGCAATGAAATCTATGTCATCAGGCCCGTAGCAGCATAATGAGTGGATTCAGGTATGATGATTTTAACTGAAATAAGTCACACAGAAAAAGAAACATCAAAAGATATCAGTACTACACGGAATGTAAACTTGGCTATACAGGAACTGAATTACAAAACAGAACAGGGTCTCAAATTTAGAAAACCAACTTATGCTTGCTTAAGGGGAAAGGTGAGTTGGGGTGCTGCATAAAACCAGAGATTGAAATGAGCACAGATAAAGTTCCTTAAGCCAAATATGTAATAGACAAGAGCTACTCCTTGCTCAACGAAATGGACTCAACACCCCATATTAAACGCCTAAGAATGTACCTGACTAGTAAGTATCTTAAAACCTATGGATTGCTATGTCTCCGATAGAGAATCAAGCGTGTGTACAGGGGCATACACGCAGCAGTGATAGGATTGGAGAGGTTCGCTGAGCAAATGAAGAGCCTTTGAAGTCATATTGCATGGTACCCATTCCAAGGGTCTCAACTCTCCAGGTTTAAGGGATTCTTCCTTCAGATAAATCATGTATGTGGAACCCAGAGTATGATCAACCGTGTGATCGGGAGACGTGTTCCAATATGTCTCAGTTCTGGTCCCCTGGTATTCGGGTGCAACATTCCAGACGCTTTACTAACACTCTCCCGACTTGGAGAGTCAGTGCCTTTAACCTCCTGTTTGGCCCAGTTTGCAATTTCTGCGGAAGATGAACAGGAATAGGGAGAACCAATGAGAGACTAGCTGGAGGTGTCTGGACGGGCAAATTTAACTCTCATTTCCCACCAGGAAGAGGAATTAACGAAAGGCTCAGTGTGCCGTGCCGGAACCAGATTAGGGCCTGAAGCAATCCTGCGGTGTTGCGGCCAGCTCACAAGAAAGCGAGTTGAAGAAAGGAGCTCAGGGGCAGTGTAATTAACAAACCTGCAGAGTTATAAATGACAGCTATCGTCCAAAAATATACTGAAGTAAGGCTGCCAAGAGGAGTTGAATGCGGGGCAGAATTGCAGGAAACCGATTTCAGGAGGTAGACTGGAATTGCATTTAAAGAATAGGAAAAGAGGCAGAACGTCGACAATGATGCACTTGGCCAAAAAGGGCGTATGCGTTTTTTCCTGAATATATTCAGGAAAAAACGCATACGCCCTTTTTGGCCAACCAAGCAAGCTTGCAAAGGAAATCTGCACTACAATGAAGTCTCACTTCCCCCCGGTCAAAAGGGCCAACTGAAAAAAGTGTAAAATCCAGAAAGGCAGGACAGGCCATGGAGAACTGGGAGCCTTGTTATGCTGATGGGCGGGATGTAAATTGCCAACAGCCACTCGGGAGAAGTGTATGGTGTTTCCTGAAACATCTAAAAAACAAAGCAACAGAGCCTAGGGCACTTCCACTTATGGTTCTATAGCTTAGGGAAATTAAAATCAAAAAGACACAGCCACCCCAAAGTTTGGGATGCCTCTGTTTACAAGACCCACGTTTACGGTACAAGTTCAAAATCGCAGAAAGTGAAAAATAGATAAAGAAGTTGTGGTACTTATGTACAATGCAATATCACTCAGCAATGATATCTATGTCATCAGGCCCATAGCAGCATAATGAGTGGATTCAGGTATGATGATTCTAACTGAAATATATCACACAGGGAAAGAAACATCATAAGATATCACTAATACACGGAATATAAACTTGGCTACACAGGAACTGGATTACAAAACAGAACAGGGTCTCAAATTTAGAAAACCAACTTATGCTTGCTTAAGGGGAAAGGTGAGTTGGGGTGCTGCATAAAACCAGAGATTGAAATGAGCAAAGATAAAGTTCCTTAAGCCAAATATGTAATAGACAAGAGCTACTCCTTGCTCAACGAAATGGACTCATCACCCCATATTAAACGCCTAAGAATGTACCTGACTAGTAAGTATCTTAAAAGCTATGGATTGCTATGTCTCCGAAAGAGAATCAAGCGTGTGTACAGGGGCATAAACGCAGCAGTGATAGGATTGGAGAGGTTCGGTGAGCAAATGAAGACCCTTTGAAGTCATATTGCATGGTACCCATTCCACGGGTCTCAACTCTCCAGGTTTAAGGGATTCTTCCTTCAGCTAAACATGCATGTGGAACCCAGAGTATGATCAACCGTGTGATCGGGAGATGTGTTCCAATATGTCTCAGTTCTCGTCCCCTGGTACTCGGGTGCAACATTCCAGATGCTTAACTAACACTCTCCCGACTTGGAGAGTCAGTGCCTTTAACCTCCTGTTTGGCCCAGTTTGCAATTTCTGCGGAAGATGAACAGGAATAGGGAGAACCAATGAGAGACTAGCTGGAGGTGTCTGGACGGGCAAATTTAACTCTCATTTCCCACCAGGAAGAGGAATTAACCAAAGGCTCAGCGTGCCGTGCCGGAACCAGATTAGGGCCTGAAGCAATCCTGCGGTGTTGCGGCCAGCTCACAAGAAAGCGAGTTGAAGAAAGGAGCTCAGGGGCACTGTAATTCACAAACCTGCAGAGTTATAAATGACAGCTATCGTCCAAAAATATAGTGAAGTACGGCTGCCAAGAGGACTTGAAAGCGGGGCAGAATTGCAGGAAACCGATTTCAGGAGGTAGACTGGAATTGCATTTAAAGCATAGGAAAAGAGGCAGAACGTCGACAATGATGCACTTGGCCAAAAAGGGCGTATGTGTTTTTTCCTGAATATATTCAGGAAAAAACGCATACGCAAGTTTTGGCCAACCAAGCAAGCTTGCAAAGGAAATCTGCACTACAATGAAGTCTCACTTCCCCCCTGTCAAAAGGGCCATCTGAAAAAAGTGTAAAATCCAGAAAGGCAGGACAGGCCATGGAGAACTGGGAGCCTTGTTAGGCTGATGGGCGGGATGTAAATTGCCAACAGCCACTTGGGAGAAGTGTATGGTGTTTCCTGAAACATCTAAGAAACAAAGCAACAGAGCCTAGGGCACTTCCACTTATGGCCCTATAGCTTAGGGAAATTAAAATCAAAAAGACACAGCCACCCCAAAGTTTGGGACGGCTCTGTTTACAAGAACCTCGTTTACGGGACAAGTTCAATATCGCAGAAAGTGAAAAATGGACATAGAAGTTTTGGTACTTACGTACAATGCAATATCACTCAGCAATGAAATCTATGTCATCAGGCCCGTAGCAGCATAATGAGTGGATTCAGGTATGATGATTTTAACTGAAATAAGTCACACAGAAAAAGAAACATCAAAAGATATCAGTACTACACGGAATGTAAACTTGGCTATACAGGAACTGAATTACAAAACAGAACAGGGTCTCAAATTTAGAAAACCAACTTATGCTTGCTTAAGGGGAAAGGTGAGTTGGGGTGCTGCATAAAACCAGAGATTGAAATGAACACAGATAAAGTTCCTTAAGCCAAATATGTAATAGACAAGAGCTACTCCTTGCTCAACGAAATGGACTCAACACCCCATATTAAACGCCTAAGAATGTACCTGACTAGTAAGTATCTTAAAACCTATGGATTGCTTTGTCTCCGATAGAGAATCAAGCGTGTGTACAGGGGCATAAACGCAGCAGTGATAGGATTGGAGAGGTTCGCTGAGCAAATGAAGAACCTTTGAAGTCATATTGCATGGTACCCATTCCAAGGGTCTCAACTCTCCAGGTTTAAGGGATTCTTCCTTCAGATAAATCATGTATGTGGAACCCAGAGTATGATCAACCGTGTGATCGGGAGACGTGTTCCAATATGTCTCAGTTCTGGTCCCCTGGTATTCGGGTGCAACATTCCAGACGCTTTACTAACACTCTCCCGACTTGGAGAGTCAGTGCCTTTAACCTCCTGTTTGGCCCAGTTTGCAATTTCTGCGGAAGATGAACAGGAATAGGGAGAACCAATGAGAGACTAGCTGGAGGTGTCTGGACGGGCAAATTTAACTCTCATTTCCCACCAGAAAGAGGAATTAACCAAAGGCTCAGCGTGCCGTGCTGGAACCGGATTACGGCCTGAAGCAATCCTGCGGTGTTGCGGCCAGCTCACAAGAAAGCGAGTTGAAGAAAGGAGCTCAGGGGCAGTGTAATTAACAAACCTGCAGAGTTATAAATGACAGCTATCGTCCAAAAATATACTGAAGTAAGGCTGCCAAGAGGAGTTGAATGCGGGGCAGAATTGCAGGAAACCGATTTCAGGAGGTAGACTGGAATTGCATTTAAAGAATAGGAAAAGAGGCAGAACGTCGAGAATGATGCACTTGGCCAAAAAGGGCATATGCGTTTTTTCCTGAATATATTCAGGAAAAAACGCATATGCCCTTTTTGGCCAACCAAGCAAGCTTGCAAAGGAAATCTGCACTACAATGAAGTCTCACTTGCCCCCGGTCAAAAGGGCCATCTGAAAAAAGTGTAAAATCCAGAAAGGCAGGACAGGCCATGGAGAACTGGGAGCCTTGTTATGCTGATGGGCGGGATGTAAATTGCCAACAGCCCATCAGGAGAAGTGTATGGTGTTTCCTGAATCATCTAACAAACAAAGCAACAGAGCCTAGGTCACTTCCACTTATGGCCCTATAGATTAGGGAAATTAAAATCAAAAAGACACAGCCACCCCTAAATTTGGGACGGCTCTGTTTACAAGAAACTCGTTTACGGGACAAGTTCAATATCGCAGAAAGTGAAAAATCGATAAAGAAGTTGTGGTACTTACGTACAATGCAATATCACTCAGCAATGAAATCTATGTCATCAGGCCCGTAGCAGCATAATGAGTGGATTCAGGTATGATGATTCTAACTGAAATAAGTCACACAGAAAAACAAACATCATAAGATATCACTAATACACGGAATGTAAACTTGGCTACACAGGAACTGGATTACAAAACAGAACAGGGTCTCAAATTTAGAAAACCAACTTATGCTTGCTTAAGGGGAAAGGTGAGTTGGGGTGCTGGATAAATCCAGAGTTTGAAATGAGCACAGATAAAGTTCCTTAAGCCAAATATGGAATAGACAAGAGCTACTCCTTGCTCAACGAAATGGACTCAACACCCCATATTAAATGCCTAACAATGTACCTGACTAGTAAGTATCTTAAAACCTATGGATTGCTATGTCTCCGAAAGAGAATCAAGCATGAGTACAGGGGCATACATGCAGCAGTGATAGGATTGGAGAGGTTCGGTGAGCAAATGAAGACCCTTTGAAGTCATATTGCATGGTACCCATTCCACGGGTCTCAACTCTCCAGGTTTAAGGGATTCTTCCTTCAGATAAATCATGTATGTGGAACCCAGAGTATGATCAACCGTGTGATCGGGAGACGTGTTCCAATATGTCTCAGTTGTCATCCCCTGGTACTCGGGTGCAACATTCCAGATGCTTTACTAACACTCTCCCGACTTGGAGAGTCAGTGCCTTTAACCTCCTGTTTGGCCCAGTTTGCAATTTCTGCGGAAGATGAACAGGAATAGGGAGAACCAATGAGAGACTAGCTGGAGGTGTCTGGACGGGCAAATTTAACTCTCATTTCCCACCAGGAAGAGGAATTAACCAAAGGCTCAGCCTGCCGTGTCGGAACCAGATTAGGGCCTGAAGCAATCCTGCGGTGTTGCGGCCAGCTCACAAAAAAGCGAGTTGAAGAAAGGAGCTCAGGGGCACTGTAATTCACAAACCTGCAGAGTTATAAATGACAGCTATCGTCCAAAAATATACTGAAGTAAGGCTGCCAAGAGGACTTGAAAGCGGGGCAGAATTGCAGGAAACCGATTGCAAGAGGTAGAATGAAATTGCATTTAAAGCATAGGAAAAGAGGCAGAACGTCGACAATGATGCACTTGGCCAAAAAGTGCGTATGAGTTTTTTCCGGAAAAAACGCTTACGCAAGTTTTGGCCAACCAAGCAAGCTTGCAAAGGAAATCAGCACTACAATGAAGTCTCACTTCCCCCCGGTCAAAAGGGCCATCTGAAAAAAGTGTAAAATCCAGAAAGGCAGGACAGGCCATGGAGAACTGGGAGCCTTGTTATGCTGATGGGCGGGATGTAAATTGCCAACAGCCACTTGCGAGAAATGTATGGTGTTTCCTGAAACATCTAAGAAACAAAGCAACAGAGCCTAGGGCACTTCCACTTATGGTCCTATAGCTTAGGGAAATTAAAATCAAAAAGACACAGCCACCCCAAAGTTTGGGACGGCTCTGTATACAAGAACCTCGTTTACGGTACAAGTTCAATATCGCAGAAAGTGAAAAATCGATAAAGAAGTTGTGGTACTTACGTACAATGCAATATCACTCAGCAATGAAATCTATGTCATCAGGCCCGTAGCAGCATAATGAGTGGATTCAGGTATGATGATTCTAACTGAAATAAGTCACAAGAAAAAGAAACATAATAAGATATCACTAATACACAGAATGTAAACTTGGCTACACAGGAACTGGATTACAAAACAGAACAGGGTCTCAAATTTAGAAAACCAACTTATGCTTGCTTAAGGGGAAAGGTGAGTTGGGGTGCTGCATAAAACCAGAGATTGAAATGAGCACAGATAAAGTTCCTTAAGCCAAATATGGAATAGACAAGAGCTACTCCTTGCTCAACGAAATGGACTCAACACCCCATATTAAACGCCTAAGAATGTACCTGACTAGTAAGTATCTTAAAAGCTATGGATTGCTATGTCTCCGAAAGAGAATCAAGCGTGAGTACAGGGGCATACACGCAGCACTGATAGGATTGGAGAGGTTCGGTGAGCAAATGAAGAGCCTTTGAAGTCATATTGCATGGTACCCATTCCACGGGTCTCAACTCTCCAGGTTTAAGGGATTCTTCCTTCAGCTAAATCATGCATGTGGAACCCAGAGTATGATCAACCGTGTGATCGGGAGACGTGTTCCAATATGTCTCAGTTCTTGTCCCCTGGTACTCGGGTGCAACATTCCAGATGCTTTACTAACACTCTCCCGACTTGGAGAGTCAGTGCCTTTAACCTCCGGTTTGGCCCAGTTTGCAATTTCTGCGGAAGATGAACAGGAATATGGAGAACCAATGAGAGACTAGCTGGAGGTGTCTGGACGGGCAAATTTAACTCTCATTTCCCACCAGGAAGAGGAATTAACCAAAGGCTCAGCGTGCCGTGCCAGAACAAGATTAGGGCCTGAAGCAATCCTGCGGTGTTGCGGCCAGCTCACAAGAAAGCGAGTTGAACAAAGGAGCTCAGGGGCACTGTAATTCACAAACCTGCAGAGTTATAAATGACAGCTATCATCCAAAAATATACTGAAGTAAGCCTGACAAGAGGACTTGAAAGCGGGGCAGAATTGCAGGAAACCGATTTCAGGAGGTAGACTGGAATTGCATGTAGAACATAGCAAAAGAGGCAGAACGTCGACAATGATGCACTTGGCCAAAAAGGGCGTATGCGTTTTTTCCTGAATACATTCAGGAAAAAACGCATACGCACTTTTTGGCCAACCAAGCAAGCTTGCAAAGGAAATCTGCACTACAATGAAGTCTCACTTCCCCCCGGTCAAAAGGGCCATCTGAAAAAAGTGTAAAATCGAGAAAGGCAGGACAGGCCATGGAGAACTGGGAGCCTTGTTATGCTGATGGGCGGGATGTAAGTTGCCAACAGCCACTGGGGAGAAGTGTATGGTGTTTCCTGAAACATCTAAAAAACAAAGCAACAGAGCCTAGAGCACTTCCACTTATGGTCCTATAGCTTAGGGAAATTAAAATCAAAAAGACACAGCCACCCCAAAGTTTGGGACTGCTCTGTTTACAAGAACCTGGTTTACGGTACAAGTTCAATATTGCAGAAAGTGAAAAATGGATAAAGAAGTTGTGGTACTTACGTACAATGCAATATCACTCAGCAATGAAATCTATGTCATCAGGCCCGTAGCAGCATAATGAGTGGATTCAGGTATGATGATTCTAACTGAAATAAGTCACACAGAAAAAGAAACATCATAAGATATCACTAATACACGGAATGTAAACTTGGCTACACAGGAACTGGATTACAAAACAGAACAGGGTTTCAAATTTAGAAAACCAACTTATGCTTGCTTAAGGGGAAAGGTGAGTTGGGGTGCTGCATGAAACCAGAGATTGAAATGAACACAGATAAAGTTCCTTAAGCCAAACATGTAATAGACAAGAGCTACTCCTTGCTCAACGAAATGGACTCAACACCCCATATTAAACGCCTAAGAATGTACCTGACTAGTAAGTATCTTAAAACCTATGGATTGCTATGTCTCCGAAAGAGAATCAAGTGTGTGTACAGGGGCATAAACGCAGCAGTGATAGGATTGGAGAGGTTCGGTGAGCAAATGAAGACCCTTTGAAGTCATATTGCATGGTACCCATTCCACGGGTCTCAACGCTCCAGGTTTAAGGGATTCTTCATTCAGCTAAAACATGCATGTGGAACCCAGAGTATGATCAACCGTGTGATCGGGAGACATGTTCCAATATGTCTCAGTTCTCGTCCCCTGGTACTCGGGTGCAACATTCCAGACGCTTTACTAACACTCTCCCGACTTGGAGAGTCAGTGCCTTTAACCTCCTGTTTGGCCCAGTGTGCAACTTCTGCGGAAGATGAACAGGAATAGGGAGAACCAATGAGAGACTAGCTGGAGGTGTCTGGACGGGCAAATTTAACTCTCATTTCCCACCAGGAAGAGGAATTAACCAAAGGCTCAGCGTGCCGTGCCGGAACCAGATTAGGGCCTGAAGCAATCCTGCGGTGTTGCGGCCAGCTCACAAGAAAGCGAGTTGAAGAAAGGAGCTCAGGGGCACTGTAATTCACAAACCTGCAGAGTTATAAATGACAGCTATCGTCCAAAAATATACTGAAGTAAGGCTACCAAGAGGACTTGAAAGCGGGGCAGAATTGCAGGAAACCAATTTTAGGAGGTACACTGGAATTGCATTTAAAGCATAGGAAAAGAGGCAAAACGTCGACAATGATGCACTGGGCCAAAAAGGGCGTATGCGTTTTTTCCTGAATATATTCAGGAAAAAACGCATACGCCCTTTTTGGCCAACCAAGCAAGCTTGCAAAGGAAATCTGCACTACAATGAAGTCTCACTTCCCCCTGGTCAAAGGGGCCAACTGAAAAATGTGTAAAAGCCAGAAAGGCAGGACAGGCCATGGAGAACTGGGAGCCTTGTTATGCTGATGGGCGGGATGTAAATTGCCAACAGCCACTGTGGAGAAGTGTATGGTGTTTCCTGAAACATCTAAAAAACAAAGCAGCAGAGCCTAGAGCACTTCCACTTATGGTCCTATAGCTTAGGGAAATTAAAATCAAAAAGACACAGTCACCCCAAAGTTTGGGACGGCTCTGTTTACAAGAACCTCGTTTACGGTACAAGTACAATATCACAGAAAGTGAAAAATGGATAAAGAAGTTGTGGTACTTACGTACAATGCAATATCACTCAGCAATGAAATCTATGTCATCAGTCCCGTAGCAGCATAATGAGTGGATTCAGGTATGATTATTCTAACTGAAATATGTCACACAGGAAAAGAAACATCATAAGATATCACTAATACACGGAATGTAAACTTGGCTACAGAGGAACTGGATTACAAAATAGAACAGTGTCTCAAATTTAGAAAACCAACTTATGCTTGCTTAAGGGGAAAGGTGAGTTGGGGTGCTGCATAAAACCAGAGATTGAAATGAGCACAAATAAAGTTCCTTAAGTCAAATATGTAATAGACAAGAGCTACTCCTTGCTCAACGAAATGGACGCAACACCCCATATTAAACGCCTAAGAATGTACCTGACTTGTAAGTATCTTAAAAGCTATGGATTGCTATGTCTCCGAAAGAGAATCAAGCGTGTGTACAGGGGTATAAACGCAGCAGTGATAGGATTGGAGAGTTTCGGTGAGCAAATGAAGACCCTTTGAAGTCATATTGCATGGTACCCATTCCACGGGTCTGAACTCTCCAGGTTTAAGGGATTCTTCCTGCAGCTAAAACATGCATGTGGAACCCAGAGTATGATCAACCGTGTGATCGGGAGACGTGTTCCAATATGTCTCAGTTCTCGTCCCCTGGTACTCGGGTGCAACATTCCAGATGCTTTACTAACACTCTCCCGACTTGGAGAGTCAGTGCCTTTAACCTCCTGTTTGGCCCAGTTTGCAATTTCTGCGGAAGATGAACAGGAATAGGGAGAACCAATGAGAGACTAGCTGGAGGTGTCTGGACGGGCAAATTTAACTCTCATTTCCCACCAGGAAGAGGAATTAACCAAAGGCTCAGCATGCCATGCCAGAACCAGATTAGGGCCTGAAGCAATCCTGCGGTGTTGCAGCCAGCTCACAGGAAAGCGAGTTGAAGAAAGGAACTCAGGGGCACTGTAATTCACAAATCTGTAGAGTTATAAATGACAGCTATCGTCCAAAAATATACTGAAGTAAGGCTGCCAAGAGGACTTGAAAGCGGGGCAGAATTGCAGGAAACCGATTTCAGGAGGTAGACTGGAATTGCATTTAAAGCATAGGAAAAGAGGCATAACGTCGACAATGATGCACTTGGCCAAAAAGGGCATATGCGTTTTTTCCTGAATATATTCAGGAAAAAACGCATACGCACTTTTTGGCCAACCAAGCAAGCTTGCAAAGGAAATCTGCACTACAATGAAGTCTCACTTCCCCCCGGTCAAAATGGTCATCTGAAAAAAGTGTAAAATCCAGAAAGGCAGGACAGGCCATGGAGAACTGGGAGCCTTGTTATGCTGATGGGCGGGATGTAAATTGCCAACAGCCACTCGGGAGAAGTGTATGGTGTTTCCTGAAACATCTAAAAAACAAAGCAACAGAGCCTACGGCACTTCCACTTATGGTCCTATAGCTTAGGGAAATTAAAATCAAAAAGACACAGCCACCCCAAAATTTGGGATGCCTCTGTTTACAAGACCCACGTTTACGGTACAAGTTCAAAATCGCAGAAAGTGAAAAATGGATAAAGAAGTTGTGGTACTTATGTACAATGCAATATCACTCAGCAATGAAATCTATGTCATCAGGCCCATAGCAGCATAATGAGTGGATTCAGGTATGATGATTCTAACTGAAATATATCACACAGGGAAAGAAACATCATAAGATATCACTAATACACGGAATGTAAACTTGGCTACACAGGAACTGGATTACAAAAGAGAACAGGGTCTCAAATTTAGAAAACCAACTTATGCTTGCTTAAGGGGAAAGGTGAGTTGGGGCGCTGCATAAAACCAGAGATTGAAATGAGCAAAGATAAAGTTCCTTAAGCCAAATATGTAATAGACAAGAGCTACTCCTTGCTCAACGAAATGGACTCAAAACCCCATATTAAACGCCTAAGAATGTACCTGACTAGTAAGCATCTTAAAACCTATGGATTGCTATGTCTCCGATAGAGAATCAAGCGTGTGTACAGGGGCATAAACGCAGCAGTGATAGGATTGGAGAGGTTCGCTGAGCAAATGAAGAACCTTTGAAGTCATATTGCATGGTACCCATTCCACGGGTCTCAACTCTCCAGGTTTAAGGGATTCTTCCTTCAGATAAATCATGTATGTGGAACCCAGAGTATGATCAACCGTGTGTTCGGGAGACGTGTTCCAATATGTCTCAGTTCTGGTCCCCTGGTACTCGGGTGCAACATTCCAGACGCTTTACTAACACTCTCCCGACTTCGAGAGTCTGTGCCTTTAACCTCCTGTTTGGCCCAGGTTGCAAATTCTGCGGAAGATGAACAGGAATAGGGAGAACCAATGAGAGACTAGCTGGAGGTGTCTGGACGGGCAAATTTAACTCTCATTTCCCACCAGGAAGAGGAATTAACCAAAGGCTCAGCCTGCCGTGTCGGAACCAGATTAGGGCCTGAAGCAATCCTGCGGTGTTGCGGCCAGCTCACAAAAAAGCGAGTTGAAGAAAGGAGCTCAGGGCACTGTAATTCACAAACCTGCAGAGTTATAAATGACAGCTATCATCCAAAAATATACTGAAGTAAGGCTGCCAAGAGGACTTGAAAGTGGGGCAGAATTGCAGGAAACCGATTTCAGGAGGTAGACTGGAATTGCATTTAAAGCATAGGAAAAGAGGCAGAACGTGCACAATGATGCACTTGGCCAAAAAGGGCATATGCGTTTTTTCCTGAATATATTCAGGAAAAAACGCATACGCCCTTTTTGGCCAACCAAGCAAGCTTGCAAAGGAAATCTGCACTACAATGAAGTCTCACTTCCCCCCGGTCAAAAGGGCCAACTGAAAAAAGTGTAAAATCCAGAAAGGCAGGACAGGCCATGGAGAACTGGGAGCCTTGTTATGCTGATGGGCGGGATGTAAATTGCCAACAGCCACTCGGGAGAAGTGTATGGTGTTTCCTGAAACATCTAAAAAACAAAGCAACAGAGCCTAGGGCACTTCCACTTATGGTTCTATAGCTTAGGGAAATTAAAATCAAAAAGACACAGCCACCCCAAAGTTTGGGATGCCTCTGTTTACAAGACCCACGTTTACGGTACAAGTTCAAAATCGCAGAAAGTGAAAAATAGATAAAGAAGTTGTGGTACTTATGTACAATGCAATATCACTCAGCAATGATATCTATGTCATCAGGCCCATAGCAGCATAATGAGTGGATTCAGGTATGATGATTCTAACTGAAATATATCACACAGGGAAAGAAACATCATAAGATATCACTAATACACGGAATATAAACTTGGCTACACAGGAACTGGATTACAAAACAGAACAGGGTCTCAAATTTAGAAAACCAACTTATGCTTGCTTAAGGGGAAAGGTGAGTTGGGGTGCTGCATAAAACCAGAGATTGAAATGAGCAAAGATAAAGTTCCTTAAGCCAAATATGTAATAGACAAGAGCTACTCCTTGCTCAACGAAATGGACTCATCACCCCATATTAAACGCCTAAGAATGTACCTGACTAGTAAGTATCTTAAAAGCTATGGATTGCTATGTCTCCGAAAGAGAATCAAGCGTGTGTACAGGGGCATAAACGCAGCAGTGATAGGATTGGAGAGGTTCGGTGAGCAAATGAAGACCCTTTGAAGTCATATTGCATGGTACCCATTCCACGGGTCTCAACTCTCCAGGTTTAAGGGATTCTTCCTTCAGCTAAACATGCATGTGGAACCCAGAGTATGATCAACCGTGTGATCGGGAGATGTGTTCCAATATGTCTCAGTTCTCGTCCCCTGGTACTCGGGTGCAACATTCCAGATGCTTAACTAACACTCTCCCGACTTGGAGAGTCAGTGCCTTTAACCTCCTGTTTGGCCCAGTTTGCAATTTCTGCGGAAGATGAACAGGAATAGGGAGAACCAATGAGAGACTAGCTGGAGGTGTCTGGACGGGCAAATTTAACTCTCATTTCCCACCAGGAAGAGGAATTAACCAAAGGCTCAGCGTGCCGTGCCGGAACCAGATTAGGGCCTGAAGCAATCCTGCGGTGTTGCGGCCAGCTCACAAGAAAGCGAGTTGAAGAAAGGAGCTCAGGGGCACTGTAATTCACAAACCTGCAGAGTTATAAATGACAGCTATCGTCCAAAAATATAGTGAAGTACGGCTGCCAAGAGGACTTGAAAGCGGGGCAGAATTGCAGGAAACCGATTTCAGGAGGTAGACTGGAATTGCATTTAAAGCATAGGAAAAGAGGCAGAACGTCGACAATGATGCACTTGGCCAAAAAGGGCGTATGTGTTTTTTCCTGAATATATTCAGGAAAAAACGCATACGCAAGTTTTGGCCAACCAAGCAAGCTTGCAAAGGAAATCTGCACTACAATGAAGTCTCACTTCCCCCCTGTCAAAAGGGCCATCTGAAAAAAGTGTAAAATCCAGAAAGGCAGGACAGGCCATGGAGAACTGGGAGCCTTGTTAGGCTGATGGGCGGGATGTAAATTGCCAACAGCCACTTGGGAGAAGTGTATGGTGTTTCCTGAAACATCTAAGAAACAAAGCAACAGAGCCTAGGGCACTTCCACTTATGGCCCTATAGCTTAGGGAAATTAAAATCAAAAAGACACAGCCACCCCAAAGTTTGGGACGGCTCTGTTTACAAGAACCTCGTTTACGGGACAAGTTCAATATCGCAGAAAGTGAAAAATGGACATAGAAGTTTTGGTACTTACGTACAATGCAATATCACTCAGCAATGAAATCTATGTCATCAGGCCCGTAGCAGCATAATGAGTGGATTCAGGTATGATGATTTTAACTGAAATAAGTCACACAGAAAAAGAAACATCAAAAGATATCAGTACTACACGGAATGTAAACTTGGCTATACAGGAACTGAATTACAAAACAGAACAGGGTCTCAAATTTAGAAAACCAACTTATGCTTGCTTAAGGGGAAAGGTGAGTTGGGGTGCTGCATAAAACCAGAGATTGAAATGAACACAGATAAAGTTCCTTAAGCCAAATATGTAATAGACAAGAGCTACTCCTTGCTCAACGAAATGGACTCAACACCCCATATTAAACGCCTAAGAATGTACCTGACTAGTAAGTATCTTAAAACCTATGGATTGCTTTGTCTCCGATAGAGAATCAAGCGTGTGTACAGGGGCATAAACGCAGCAGTGATAGGATTGGAGAGGTTCGCTGAGCAAATGAAGAACCTTTGAAGTCATATTGCATGGTACCCATTCCAAGGGTCTCAACTCTCCAGGTTTAAGGGATTCTTCCTTCAGATAAATCATGTATGTGGAACCCAGAGTATGATCAACCGTGTGATCGGGAGACGTGTTCCAATATGTCTCAGTTCTGGTCCCCTGGTATTCGGGTGCAACATTCCAGACGCTTTACTAACACTCTCCCGACTTGGAGAGTCAGTGCCTTTAACCTCCTGTTTGGCCCAGTTTGCAATTTCTGCGGAAGATGAACAGGAATAGGGAGAACCAATGAGAGACTAGCTGGAGGTGTCTGGACGGGCAAATTTAACTCTCATTTCCCACCAGAAAGAGGAATTAACCAAAGGCTCAGCGTGCCGTGCTGGAACCGGATTACGGCCTGAAGCAATCCTGCGGTGTTGCGGCCAGCTCACAAGAAAGCGAGTTGAAGAAAGGAGCTCAGGGGCAGTGTAATTAACAAACCTGCAGAGTTATAAATGACAGCTATCGTCCAAAAATATACTGAAGTAAGGCTGCCAAGAGGAGTTGAATGCGGGGCAGAATTGCAGGAAACCGATTTCAGGAGGTAGACTGGAATTGCATTTAAAGAATAGGAAAAGAGGCAGAACGTCGAGAATGATGCACTTGGCCAAAAAGGGCATATGCGTTTTTTCCTGAATATATTCAGGAAAAAACGCATATGCCCTTTTTGGCCAACCAAGCAAGCTTGCAAAGGAAATCTGCACTACAATGAAGTCTCACTTGCCCCCGGTCAAAAGGGCCATCTGAAAAAAGTGTAAAATCCAGAAAGGCAGGACAGGCCATGGAGAACTGGGAGCCTTGTTATGCTGATGGGCGGGATGTAAATTGCCAACAGCCCATCAGGAGAAGTGTATGGTGTTTCCTGAATCATCTAACAAACAAAGCAACAGAGCCTAGGTCACTTCCACTTATGGCCCTATAGATTAGGGAAATTAAAATCAAAAAGACACAGCCACCCCTAAATTTGGGACCGCTCTGTTTACAAGAAACTCGTTTACGGGACAAGTTCAATATCGCAGAAAGTGAAAAATCGATAAAGAAGTTGTGGTACTTACGTACAATGCAATATCACTCAGCAATGAAATCTATGTCATCAGGCCCGTAGCAGCATAATGAGTGGATTCAGGTATGATGATTCTAACTGAAATAAGTCACACAGAAAAACAAACATCATAAGATATCACTAATACACGGAATGTAAACTTGGCTACACAGGAACTGGATTACAAAACAGAACAGGGTCTCAAATTTAGAAAACCAACTTATGCTTGCTTAAGGGGAAAGGTGAGTTGGGGTGCTGGATAAATCCAGAGTTTGAAATGAGCACAGATAAAGTTCCTTAAGCCAAATATGGAATAGACAAGAGCTACTCCTTGCTCAACGAAATGGACTCAACACCCCATATTAAATGCCTAACAATGTACCTGACTAGTAAGTATCTTAAAACCTATGGATTGCTATGTCTCCGAAAGAGAATCAAGCATGAGTACAGGGGCATACATGCAGCAGTGATAGGATTGGAGAGGTTCGGTGAGCAAATGAAGACCCTTTGAAGTCATATTGCATGGTACCCATTCCACGGGTCTCAACTCTCCAGGTTTAAGGGATTCTTCCTTCAGATAAATCATGTATGTGGAACCCAGAGTATGATCAACCGTGTGATCGGGAGACGTGTTCCAATATGTCTCAGTTGTCATCCCCTGGTACTCGGGTGCAACATTCCAGATGCTTTACTAACACTCTCCCGACTTGGAGAGTCAGTGCCTTTAACCTCCTGTTTGGCCCAGTTTGCAATTTCTGCGGAAGATGAACAGGAATAGGGAGAACCAATGAGAGACTAGCTGGAGGTGTCTGGACGGGCAAATTTAACTCTCATTTCCCACCAGGAAGAGGAATTAACCAAAGGCTCAGCCTGCCGTGTCGGAACCAGATTAGGGCCTGAAGCAATCCTGCGGTGTTGCGGCCAGCTCACAAAAAAGCGAGTTGAAGAAAGGAGCTCAGGGGCACTGTAATTCACAAACCTGCAGAGTTATAAATGACAGCTATCGTCCAAAAATATACTGAAGTAAGGCTGCCAAGAGGACTTGAAAGCGGGGCAGAATTGCAGGAAACCGATTGCAAGAGGTAGAATGAAATTGCATTTAAAGCATAGGAAAAGAGGCAGAACGTCGACAATGATGCACTTGGCCAAAAAGTGCGTATGAGTTTTTTCCGGAAAAAACGCTTACGCAAGTTTTGGCCAACCAAGCAAGCTTGCAAAGGAAATCAGCACTACAATGAAGTCTCACTTCCCCCCGGTCAAAAGGGCCATCTGAAAAAAGTGTAAAATCCAGAAAGGCAGGACAGGCCATGGAGAACTGGGAGCCTTGTTATGCTGATGGGCGGGATGTAAATTGCCAACAGCCACTTGCGAGAAATGTATGGTGTTTCCTGAAACATCTAAGAAACAAAGCAACAGAGCCTAGGGCACTTCCACTTATGGTCCTATAGCTTAGGGAAATTAAAATCAAAAAGACACAGCCACCCCAAAGTTTGGGACGGCTCTGTATACAAGAACCTCGTTTACGGTACAAGTTCAATATCGCAGAAAGTGAAAAATCGATAAAGAAGTTGTGGTACTTACGTACAATGCAATATCACTCAGCAATGAAATCTATGTCATCAGGCCCGTAGCAGCATAATGAGTGGATTCAGGTATGATGATTCTAACTGAAATAAGTCACAAGAAAAAGAAACATAATAAGATATCACTAATACACAGAATGTAAACTTGGCTACACAGGAACTGGATTACAAAACAGAACAGGGTCTCAAATTTAGAAAACCAACTTATGCTTGCTTAAGGGGAAAGGTGAGATGGGGTGCTGCATAAAACCAGAGATTGAAATGAGCACAGATAAAGTTCCTTAAGCCAAATATGGAATAGACAAGAGCTACTCCTTGCTCAACGAAATGGACTCAACACCCCATATTAAACGCCCTAAGAATGTACCTGACTAGTAAGTATCTTAAAAGCTATGGATTGCTATGTCTCCGAAAGAGAATCAAGCGTGAGTACAGGGGCATACACGCAGCACTGATAGGATTGGAGAGGTTCGGTGAGCAAATGAAGAGCCTTTGAAGTCATATTGCATGGTACCCATTCCACGGGTCTCAACTCTCCAGGTTTAAGGGATTCTTCCTTCAGCTAAATCATGCATGTGGAACCCAGAGTATGATCAACCGTGTGATCGGGAGACGTGTTCCAATATGTCTCAGTTCTTGTCCCCTGGTACTCGGGTGCAACATTCCAGATGCTTTACTAACACTCTCCCGACTTGGAGAGTCAGTGCCTTTAACCTCCGGTTTGGCCCAGTTTGCAATTTCTGCGGAAGATGAACAGGAATATGGAGAACCAATGAGAGACTAGCTGGAGGTGTCTGGACGGGCAAATTTAACTCTCATTTCCCACCAGGAAGAGGAATTAACCAAAGGCTCAGCGTGCCGTGCCAGAACAAGATTAGGGCCTGAAGCAATCCTGCGGTGTTGCGGCCAGCTCACAAGAAAGCGAGTTGAACAAAGGAGCTCAGGGGCACTGTAATTCACAAACCTGCAGAGTTATAAATGACAGCTATCATCCAAAAATATACTGAAGTAAGCCTGACAAGAGGACTTGAAAGCGGGGCAGAATTGCAGGAAACCGATTTCAGGAGGTAGACTGGAATTGCATGTAGAACATAGCAAAAGAGGCAGAACGTCGACAATGATGCACTTGGCCAAAAAGGGCGTATGCGTTTTTTCCTGAATACATTCAGGAAAAAACGCATACGCACTTTTTGGCCAACCAAGCAAGCTTGCAAAGGAAATCTGCACTACAA